>NC_042982.1:4092570-4392570 GCF_901001165.1 Salmo trutta | reverse complement strand
TTATTACTTGAGGCCCCCACATCGTTATATTTTTTTCATTCTGCTGAGAAAAAAAAAAAAGATCAGCCCATATGGCATTTGCCCTAAATGCCCTGCAGCCAATCCGTTTCTGTGAAAAAAGACTGCGTTCTGTGTTTGTTTATGCTGTACTGTGAACTTCAAATGTGCATGGGTCAAAGTGTACGGAGGCTTCCCTCTCCACATTACCTACAATACTTATGTGTCAGTAGGTACTTGGACCGTGACAACAGATGCCAATCGAGGATTCACAGCCTGTAATTGGCTAGTTGCCATCAATGATTTCAACCAAGCATCAAAGAGGCCTGCGGCAGATAGAAAACAAATTAAAATAGCTGCTATCACCGAATAAGATCGAACACTTTTACTCCAGATTGACAGAGGTGGTATCTACTGGAGGTTTCTCCCAGTCTCTCACACACACACACACACACACACACACACATTCCAATCATCATCTTCCATCTAACCTTCAGTCAGCTGTGCTGCTATGGGAGTATGACGTAGGCTATGCAGGGAGTATTGATGCTTGTGGCTAGATGGGGGTTGTTGAGTGTTCATCCAGGTCTGCACTTCAGGGCAGGTCACCTACTCATGGATGATGGAAGTGAGGGTTATAAGGTCAGCTTATGATTGGATATGGAGTCATTTGATGTCATACAATGCCAGAGAGAAGACACTAATAACCTCTCAGTGAGCTGGCAGAAAGGGAGATAATAGGCTATTGTGTAATGTGTGTTTCTTATAAAAGGGTTTCAGCAATACAGTTCAATCGAATGTATGATATTGTATCTCTGTGGTTTCCAGCCTGTGTTTTTGAATAATTCTGTAAATCCATGGATTGTCAATAGTCATGTCTGACTTGGCTTATTCATTTGAGCTCCTAGTGGAGCGTAAAGGCCTCAATATCTGGTTATATCTTGACACAATACAAACTCCACTAGTTTCACCTGTGTGACCTGCAGGAGTATCCCTCTGACTTCAACTTCTTAGCACACCCCGAGCTCGATGTGTATCTCAAACTGTGTATACGATTGGGAGATAGCTAGCCGTTATCTCGCAACTTGGGATAAAGCGTACGTGATGCACAACAGGTATAACGATAAGGCTGGTACAGCCCCAGTGAGCACTGCATGGACAACCACTTCCAACACAAGCTTTCAGGACCGCAGTGAGAACAATCTCACATAAATAAAGAATTGGAGCGGGCAATAAATGAGCTCAGACAGCACAGGGCATCTGCAGGGTAAAGGCACAGGCCTGTGTCCCCGGGGCAATGCTTTCAGATAGGCAGGAGGCAGGAGCATGTGACGAAGGGAGCGAGAGAGGGAGATAGAAAACCACTAAAGAAAGTTCCTCACGTACAGTGCGCACCGTCGTAGTCACAGACGGCATTCACACAGACACGAATGCACGCACATGCACACACATTCGCAAAAAGAAAAATGCAGACACACGCATAGAGAGAGAGATAAAGACAATCATGTAAATGCGCATTCATCAATAATGTATTTTAGCTGACACACACATACACACACGCACACACACAAACACATAGCTCTTGTAATTAAAGCTGAATATGTAAATTCTCTCCCTTTTTTTCTTTGTGTCCATTTCAGGGCCCGTTCTCGGCCTTCGTCACTCACAGCTAATGGATGTCCTCACACAGTATGCCTACAATGAGAGTTTCTGGGACAATGGGAATGGGAGCTTCAATGACACGGAGAGTGGGCAGAAGCACCCGTACAATTACTATGCCATGCTCCTGACGCTGCTCATCCTCGTCATTGTCTTTGGCAATGTGTTGGTGTGCATGGCCGTGTCCAGGGAGAAGGCTCTCCAGTCCACCACCAATTACCTGATCGTCAGCCTGGCTGTGGCTGACCTGCTGGTGGCCACCTTGGTTATGCCCTGGGTGGTCTATCTAGAGGTAGGTTACCTACACCCCCACCCATGCTCTGTCATTGGCAGAAAGGCTTGAAGCTAAAGATACAGTGTTGTTTTTTACCCTGTGGTTGCCGGAGGTAGGCTACCTGTACAGCCAGGCACCTTTGTCATTTCCTAAAAGGCTTAAAGGTGAAGTGTAGTTTACTTTTCCATGAAGTTTTCACAGCAAATTGCGTACACAATCATAGCTGAAGCAAAACAAACACACACAACGGGTTGTTTGATTACACTTATGCCAATCAGGGTTTCTTTTACCCATCCTCTTTGATTTTGCCCTTGCATTGACCCTCCCACTCAGTCCTCCAAAATGAAAACAAATCATAACGGCCACATTGTTGATCTGAAAAAGAATACATTCAAAGTACTTCTTTATTAATGGTCTGGTTACGGAACGACTTTCCCAAGGTGTCTGTCATTGAAGCATTTAGCATTATGCAAACAGAGGCCTAATTGTTTTGACAAGAAATTGTAAATGAAAGGATAAAGACAATAGCTATAATTGCTGGAACGATGTGAATGCAATGTGTGTCTGTTTTCATTGTGTATCTTCTCCACATAACTGGTTAAAGATATTAATTTGAACAAAATTAATTCTAAATACGTTTAAAAATATATTTTAAAAAAAAGTACTACATGGCTTTAAAGTGCATGAGAAAAAAAAATACACGCCATCACGTTTTATGATGCCAATTTACCACGTGATAAAATATTCAATTTGAAATCCATCAAACAGTTTTTCCCTGTCAACAAGAAATGATCTTGTAGGTAATTATGGTTTCATGCAATGTAACTGTGGAATTGAATAGATAAGACTTAAGATGGCATCAGCATTAAATTGTGGGAAATAGCGTTGCATATTAGAACTGACAGTTTAACGAGTCACTCAATAAAAAAGTAATCACTCTAGCAAATAGGCTGTAATGTTGATACTGTAGACAGGAGGTCAGATAATTAAGTTTGAGCAAAGTGAGGAAATTAATAAATTCACATCATGAAAATAAAGGGCCGCTGTACCTACGAAGCTATCTAGCTTAGTATGTGGAGCAGCAGCACTGGCAATGTCAAAATGTAAAACGTGTGTACTCATTCCCCAGCTACACTGTAGCTAGGCTAGACAACATCGGTGAATTATTATGTATTATTTTGTGATGTGACTTTTAAAACTGTCTTGTGTGATCTAGGTGTGTGCTGTGAAGAACCGCATAAGGTTGAATCAATGCCCAGTGACATTTGCGATGTAAAGCAGCAGAACGGTAGCCTTGGGCAGCAACACAATCAACCTCATTCAAGCAAATCAATTGAGAGCAGGACGTTGAACAGGTTTAAGATGTTATTTTTGACCATGGTCTTTGGCCAGTGAAATGAGAGGCCATCCAAGACTGCAGTGAAATAATCATCCTGTGTGTGTATCAATGAGCCTGCCTCCTGATTACCAGGGCTATCAAATTACACTACAATCTATAGTCTGTCATGTGCTTTGGAGAGAAACTGTGACTCGATCTCTTCGTCTAGCGTCGAAGAAAACCAGAATGATTCTCCTGTGTTTATATGGTGTACTTTCATTTTACATTAAAACATTTTGTTTTGTCATTTAGCAGATGCTCTTATCCAGAGCGACTTACAGGAGCAATTAGGGTGACGTGCCTTGCTCAAGGGCACATAGGCAGATTTTTCACCTAGTCGTCTCAGGGATTCGAACCTTCGGGTACTGGCCCAAAGCTCTAAACCGCTAGGCTACTTCTGACAAAAGGTTGAGAAATGCCACATACAGTAGGCTAACTCGTTACACAACCTTTCCACAGTGACCCTCAGCTCTTTTCAAACAGGCCTCTCAATTGTGTTACAAAGGATACCAAGTTTAAGGTCATGTGTCAATTAGTACACTCTTAACAAGAAGTTAAGGATATAACGAATGAGCTTTGCAGGTTTGTTGTGCACGAATCCCATTCATTTTGTCTTACAGACTAATAGTAGCATAACCAGCCTTTGGAAATGGCACAAATTAAAATATCGGCCTCTTACACAGTAGGCTGCAGCTTGGCAACATTATAAGGGCTTATTGTTAACATGAGAATAAGCACTGCCTTCAAGTGAAATGGGTGGATTTGCGTTGGTTTGGATGATTCACACTCTTGAAACATTCGATTTCTAGCGGAGAAAAGAGATGTTATGTAGGATTATGCTTTGACACAACAAAAATAAGCACATCGATCTCTTGCTATTACAATGTCATGTTCGGATTATCGTCCCTCTCCCAGGAAACCATTGCAATTTGCTGCGAGACCATTATTGTATTTTTTTCATTTTGGTGGTGAGATCTTGTTCAGGTTCAGGTAGTCCAATAACAAGCCGTGGTAATGTGCTTGTCACAGTCTGCTGCAGGAGCACTGTTGCCCTTTCTTGCTAAATGCTAAATTTGCATTAATTATGAATACATTTTGCCTTCATTCGACCATGCCAAATGTGGTATATTGAGAGCCTCTTCTTGGCATATGCTAGATGACCTTAGGTCTTGAGATGTTTATTGGCTTTGATGAGCAGCTGGGAGAGATGCTTAGCCTCTCTCCTCCCAGCCAGCCTCCCAGTATGTTAAACAAAGTGTCTGTGCAGATAGCAAATTAAATGTTGGCATTTCTGAGAAAGTGTGATATCTAATGTACAATCTCGACGCAAAATGAGAAAAACAAAACACCAGGACCAAATGAGAAAATATGTATCGGGCCGTAGTCGGCATTAACATAGCAATTGGGTTTCTTGCCGTGTTGCATTTACCATGTCACCAATGTCAGGGCAGCCCTCCGCTAACATCATGGTGGCGGTAGATGTATGTTTCCAATAAGCCCTTACCATGATCCATGATGTCTATGGGTGTTAGCCATGAGCTCCATTCCCACGAGTTAGGGAGGAGTGTTAATAGCCTGATGTGTGGAGCCTGGTATAGAGGAGCTTTCATTAGGCTTGTCAGATCATTCTTTAATCACTGGCAGGGCGGCAGACAGACAACCAGGAGCAAAGACATAACCCTCTTCAAGCCTGAGCTTGGCATAATTAATAATACACTGCCTCAGAACAGAGATTAATCAGACAGGTCTCTATGAGCCCAGCTTCGCAGCTCTTTCTGTTTTAAAAAAAAAAAGAAAGAAAAAAGGTGAGATGCGGATAACTCTGGGCTTGACGACTCCAATAAAATTCAGTGAGAAACTGAGTGAGAAGCAAAGGACCACTCTCAGTAGTGGTGTAGGGGAAACGAGGATCTGCCACGATGGGCGGGCTTCGAAGCGCACTGTCAGTCATGCGGGGATGTTATCTAGTAGCTACACCATGGGAGCCCTGTTCTTGTGGAGAGTGGAGGTGGTTTGTTAATAAGAATGGGTTCTCTCTGTTGTGAGTGGAAGGGTGTGTGTTTGTAACCAGAGGACGAAGCGAAGCAAACCTCTCGCTAAAATATGTCCAAAATAAGGCCAATGCGTTTCTATGGGCTTATTTTGGGCCTAAGCTTGTCGCCTCTCTTCCCTCCTTTGGGACAACAACTCCCATGGTTAGGGCGGAGACGTGCGTCTCGTCATTATACACACATCTCTAGTGTAAATGGCAAGGTGCACCCCACAGAAGGAGCGAAGGAGACGAGACTAAAAAGACAACATGAGAACAAGCGGACATGAACGCTCATGAAAAAATACAAAAACACGAGATTCTTGCGATACAGGTATTTGGAATATTGCGCAAAAACATAAATTAGAATTAATAATGGGTAACTGGGCATTTTTATACATGTCCCTAAGCATTATGGGATATTAATTGCTTAACTAACTCATTAACCACACCTGTGTGGAAGCACCTGCTTTCAATGTACTTTTTGTCCTTCATTTACTCAAGTGTTTTCTTCATTTTGGCAGTTCTCTCTCTCTTTCTGTACATACATACATACATAGATACATACAGTGCATTCGGACAGTATTCAGACCCCTTGACTTTTTCCACATTTTCTTACATTACAGCCTTATTCTAAAATTGATTAAATTGTTAGTTTTTTTCCTCATCAATCTACACACAATACTCCGTAATGACAAAGCAAAAACAGGTTTTTAGAAATTTTTGCAAATATATTACAAATAAAAAACAGAAATATCACATTTACCTAAGTATTCAGACCCTTTACTCAGTACTTTGTTGAAGCACCTTTGGCAGCGATTACATCCTCAAGTCTTTTTGGGTATGACGCAGCAAGCTTGGCACACCTGTATTTGGGGAGTTTCTCCCATTCCTCTCTGCAGATTCTCTCAAGCTCTGTCAGGTTGGATGGGGAGCGTCGCTGCACAGCTATTTTCAGGTCTCTCCAGAGATGTTAGATTGGGTTCATGTCTGGGCTCTGGCTGGGCCACTCAAGGACATTCAGAGACTTGTCCCGAAGCCACTCCTGCGTTGTCTTGGCTGTGTGCTTAGGGTCATTGTCCTGTTGGAAGGTGAACCTTGGCTCCAGTCTGAGGTCCTTATACAGACAGGTGTGTGATTTTCCAAATCATGTCCAGTCAATGGGATTTACCACAGACTCCAATCAAGTTGTAGAAACACAGATGGTCAATTTAAACAGGATGCACCTGAGCTCTATTTTGAGTCTCATAGCAAAGAGTCTGAATACATTTCCCAAAATTTCTATAAACCTGTTTTCAATGTGTAATTATGGGGTATTGTGTGTGAGGAAAAATGAGTCTGTAAAATGTTTTATTTAATACATTTTAGAATAAGGCTGTAACGTAACAAAATGTGGAAAAAGGGAATTGATCTCATTCCAAAATCAAGGGCATTAATATGGAGTTTGCTGCTATAACAGCCTCCACTCTTCTTGGAAGGCTTTCCACTAGATGTTGGAACATTGCTGCAAGGACTTGCTTTCATTCAGCTACAAGACTATTAATGAGGTTGTGCACTGATGTTGGGCGATTAGGCCTGGCTCACAGTCGGCGTTCCAATTCATCCCAAAGGTGTTCGACGGGGTTGAGGTCAGAGCTCTGTGCAGACCAGTCAAGTTCTTCCACACCGATCTCGACAAACCATTTCTGTATGGATCTCGCTTCGTTCATAGGGACATTGTCATGCTGAAACAGGAAAGGGCCTTCCCCCAGTTATTGCCACACAGTTGGAAACAGAATTGTCTACAATGTCATTGTATGCTGTAGCGTTAAGATTTCCCTTCACTGCCGAGCCCGAACCATGAAAAACAGCCTCAGACCATTATTCCTCCTCCACCAAACTTTACAATTGGCACCAATGTTCCCTCTCGCGCAGTAGCCCGAGACTGTCGCGCAGCTTCCTCCGGGATTGCTGTGCAGAAATATCAGCCCACAGAGACAAGCACGAGATTGAACTTCACTCTACTTTCTAGAGCAGTGGTCACCAACTGGTTGATCTCCAAGGCATTCCTGGTCGATCATCAAACATTTCTGTAAAAAACCCAATGATAAAGCCTTGTGTTCCTATTTTTTTTTGTCTCAGGCTGTTGGCGGTAGGTGCACCTGATTCAGCTGCCCTGCATCCCGGGTAGGCGAACTGTTGCCATTTCTAACCATTTCATGTATCTGAAGGTACAAACTCTGCCTTCCCGGAGGGCCTAGAGAGCAAATCAAGCGCACTATAGACCTATAGCTGGCCAATCGGATGGCTGAGATGACCGTGTCTGTAGTAACGTAGCAGGCATGACAGAAAGCTACAATGAAGTTGATACTGTGATATTTCTAAACTTTAAAACCATGACTGGAGAGAGACTGTCAATGAATACAACAAAGAGATGTAGTTTTTACGAATGAGTTCATGTTTAACTTCTTACTCAGCATTGTCAACACTTTGTATTCATAAACCATAAAATGTGTGTTCTTCCTTTTTCCATGAGTAGGAAAGTAGGCTTGCGTTGTTATTATTATTAGCTCTTTTTTAATTAATATCGAGGAATATTTCACTTTCTCTGTTCATAGGAGTAACAAAATGAATTTGTGCATGAGGCAGAAATAATGAGGTGCGACTCGAGTTTCGCCATCAGCTGGAAGACGGTGACCCTTTTTGGCCAGTGTCAGTGGAGGAAAGGGAGAGCGGAGGGATGTCGAGAGGCAAACCCTCAGTCTGCTGCTCTCTCCCTCCGCTGAGACTGACCATCAGATGCATGCACCATCAGCCCAATAAAATAAAAATACACTGAACTGTTCCATACACACAAAAAGCGTATTTCTCTCAGATTTTGTGCACAAATTTGTTTACATTCCTGTTAGTGAGCATTTCTCCTTTGCCAAGATAATCCATCCACCAGACAGGTGTGGCATATCAAAAAGCTGATCAAACAGCATGATCATTACGCACCTTGTGCTGGGGACAATAAAAGGCCACTTTAAAATGTGCAGTTGTGTCACACAACCCGATGCCACGAATGTCTCAAGTTTTGAGGGAGCATGCTGACTGCAGGAATGTCCACCAGAGCTGTTTGTAAAGGGGTTTCTTGCATCAAACAACAACATTTTCAGTCACCTCCTTGTCAGAAGGACAAGTGGTTAAAGAGGTTAATGTCAAGCCCTGCAAGTTTTTCAAAAGTGTCATGGAATGTAGGCCTACATTGAACACCACACATTGGCTGCAACTCTAGGCTGAATGAGAGAACAGCTACTTCCATGTTAAAATGCTATGCAATGGATTTTCTCCATTGTATTTGACGGAAGGCCACTCGGGTAGGTCTACGTTATGATCGAATAGCCACAGTAGCCAACTTAAAGCGGGTGCTTTCAAGTTCAAGTTTGCGCTCAGCGGACCTGAAATTTGCTCAATGCCGAAAAAAATGAAAGGCAGTATTGGTTGGTACTATGCATTGGGGCAGGTGGCATTATCCTGGCATCTACCAAACCCAGATTCGTCCGTCAGACTGCCAGATGGTGAAGTGTGATTCATCACTCCAGAGAACGCGTTTCCACTGCTCCAGCCAACACTTGGCATTGCGCATGGTGATCTTAGGCTTGTGTGCGGCTGCTCGGCCATGGAAACCCATTTCATGAAGCTCCCAACGAACAGTTCTTGTGCTGATGTTGCTTCCAGAGGCAGTTAGGGAGTGTTGCAGACGAGTTTTACGCGCTACGCGCTTCAGGTCTCGGCGGTCCTGTTCTGTGAGCTTGTGTGGCCTTCCACTTCGCAGCTGAGCCGCTGTTGCTCCTAGAAGTTTCCACTTAACAATAACAGCATTAACAGTTGACCGGGGCAGATCTAGTACAGCAGAAATTTGACAAACTGACTTGTTGGAAAGGTGGTATCCTATGACGGTGCCACGTTGAAAGTCACTGAGCTCTTCATTAAGTCCATTGTACTACCAATGTTTGTCTATGGAGATGTTATACACCTGTCAGCAACATGTGTTGCTGAATTAGCCACATCCACTAATTTGAAGGGGTGTCCACATACTTTTGTAGTGTACATACACTCAGTGGCCAGTTTATTAAGTATATCAGCCCGTTCACGAAAATGGTTTGCTCTTACAGACAATGAGTCATGTGGCTTGCTATATAAAGCAGGCAGCCACACGTCAAGGCATTCAGTTACTGTTCGAATGAACTAAGCGACTTTGAGCCTGTTATGATCGTCGGTGCCAGCTGCACTGGTTCCATTATTTCAGCCAGCATCCTCTGCTTTTCACAGTGTCAAGGGAGAGAATCATGCAAGAAACCAAAAACATCTAGTCAGCGGCAGTCCTGTGGGCCGAAAGTAGAATGACAAGAGTCATGCAAGCTAACAGGCGGGCCACAGACAGACAAATAACGGCGCAGCACAACAGTAGTGTGCAGGATGGCATCTCGGGACGCACAACTCGCCGGTCCTTGTCACGAGTGGGCTATTGCAGCAGACAACCACACCGGGTTTTACCCTTATCATCTAAAAACAAGAAGACGCGGCTCCAGTGGGCATTGCGATCACCAACACTGGACAGTTGAGGAGTGGAAAAACATTGCCTTGTCTGACAAATCCCGTTTTCTGTGCATCATGTTGATTGCAGAGTCAGGATTTGGAGTCCCTAACCTCATCCTGCCTGGGGGTAACAATAGGGGCTGGTGGCGGGGGTGTAATGGTGTGGGGAATGTTTTCCTGGCACACGTTAGGTCCCTTGATAGCAATTGAGCAACGTTTAAAATGTCACAGCGTATCTGAAAATAGCATCCATTCCAAAAGGATTCAGGCTGTTCAAATCTAATTTTACTTGTCACATGCTTTGTTAACAACAGATGTAGACTAACTGTGAAATGCTTACTTACGGGCCCTTCCCAACAATGCAGAAAAAAATAGTAAAGAAAATGGTATTTTCAGATGGATACACTGCTGCCATAAAGGGATGCACGTGATTGGCAATGATGTTCAGATACCCTGTGGCATTCAAACGTTACTCCACTTTAATCAAGGGGTCCAATGTGTGTGCCCTGAAAACACACCTCACACCATCATACCACCACCACCAGCCTGCATTGTTGACTCACAGCATGATGGATGCATGTGCTCATGTGGTTTTCTCTATACCCTTGTCCTCCCATCAGCGTGAAGCAGCAGGAACAAAGGATTCATCAGACCAGGCAATGTTTTTCCAATTCTCCAGTGTCCAGTGTTTTCGTTCCTGAGCCCACTGCAACCGCAGTTTCTTGTTTTCCGCTGAAAGAAGTGGAACTCTACGGTTATCGGCTGCCATTCATATCAAGGTACGACGAGTGGGCGTTCTTTTATGGGTCATTAGGCACCAATGTTGTACTGGACTGTCAGTTAACTAACTGTAGCCCGTCTGTTGCTCTGCCCAATTCGTGTCAGCCTCCTTTCTCCTTTTTCATCAATGACCCGTTTTCAACCACTAGCCTGCCGCTGGCTGGATTACCTTTGGGTGGTGGACCATTCTTGATACAAACGGGAAACTGTTGAGCATGAAAAACACAGCAGAGTTGCAGTTCTTGACACACTCAAACCGGTGCGCCTGGCACCTAATACCATACCTCGTTCAAAGGCACTTTAATATTTTGTGTTAACCATTCACCCTCAATGGCACACCTATACAATCCATGTCTCAGTTGTCTCAAAGGTTAAAAATCCTTCTTTAACCTGTCTCCTCCCCTTCAGCTACACTGATTTGAAGTGGATTTAACAGGTGTCATCAATAAGGGATAATAGCTTTCACCTGGATTCACCTGGTTAGTCTATGCTGTGGAAAGAACAGTGTACACTCAGTGTATACATTATCTACTGTATACACCGTTTTTTGATTGATTCTGATATAAGTGACAGGGAAATTGTGGTTAATGGAGCAGGTATTGGAAGATTCATGAGAACAGATGAAAATAGAAGACAATCTATTTAGGAACATGTAAGGTGGGATTTTTAGTGTGTGACTGAACTGCAACTGAAAAACAGTCAGTGTTTGCGCCAGTGCTTGAGGGTGATTAAACTGTTGTCTCTAAATGTTGGAACATCTTTCTTTCAGGTGGTGGGAGAGTGGAGGTTTAGTAAAATCCACTGTGACATCTTTGTCACCCTAGATGTCATGATGTGCACTGCAAGCATCCTCAATCTCTGTGCCATCAGCATTGATCGGTAAGTGCTCATGAAATTGTTGAATCTTGACTGAATGCAGGTGCCATTGTGGATTTGCAGTGAATATCTTGAGATTGAAAATCTTTAAGAAAATTCAGTTGCGTCTGGGCCTAAAAGGCCTACTTGCGAACCCATCTGGTACTTTTAATTGAATACCAATTCCATTATTTATGGACTATGCAGTATGCCACTTTCATTTTGCATGATTTTCCACTTCACTGATTTTTGTGTCACTCAAATGCCTGTACAGAACAAATATTCACCTTGGTTATGTGAATACTTAGCTCAGAGGTAATTTAAATATTTATTGAAGTGATTTGTATTTAAATACAAAATGTCTGTACATTTAGTATGTATGGAGAATATCTTTGAGTTGTTTATACTGCAGAGGCTTATTTTAGGTTGTTAAGATAAGACTCATGCATGTTTCATAATTAAATCTGTACTATTGAATAAAGAGTACCCTTAAATCTAGAGTCCTTAATTGAAACAATAACAAAAGTGGCCAACCGCCTCTGTTGTGGTAAACAGCTGATGGATGGGCCTGGAAAAATGTAACCACTGTCAAATTCATAGACAGAGCTATGGATGCAAGGACTGTCCATCCAAAATTATAGTTTTAACCATGTTTTGAGGCTATATATAGTGTTTGTTTACACTTACATTGTTTACAAACATTGGAGTAAAACAAGCCTATAGTTTGGGTTCTGTTTCCTGAATAGCCTTTATGCACCTGTTACGCTAAATCATCTCAGAGTTTACCCACCTTTTTTTTCTACCCCCACATCCCTGATGTCCCTACTAAGAGAATATAGAGACAGGTGTTTGCTGTCACTCCACGTCTAGTCTGCACAGTTGAAAAGCCATATTCAAATGTGGCATAACGTGTGTGTACTTGTGCAATCGGATCATGTCTGGCAGTTTGTCTAACCCTACGGTGTTTGTCCCTTGTCTTTCCTCACCCTCTGCTTCCTTCCACGACAGATACACAGCAGTCGCCATGCCCATGCTGTACAACACGCGCTACAGCTCCAGAAGACGAGTCACTGTTATGATCTCGGTGGTGTGGGTTCTGTCCTTTGCGATATCATGCCCCCTGTTGTTCGGCCTAAATAACACAGGTAATAGCAGGAACTCTGGGCTACCTTGCTCTGTTGCACTGTGCTCTTTGCCGTTGCTCAGTGCTTCCACAGTATTTCAGCTTTTATGGGACTAAGGAGTAGACTCCGTATGACAATGATAGGTGATACTAAATTGTATGACTGCTGTGAATGAGGCGAACAGTGTGGTGGTTAGTTTGAATGCTCCTTTTTCATACACATTGTGTATTCATCCAAAACGACCCTTTTAGGCGTTATGCACTGTACTGACCAACTCAGTGGCCTTGTGCTTAGTGTCCACATTGAGATTGAAAGGTTGAGTGATTTGATCCTCGGCCTTAGTCATACTAAAGCCTGTATAAATGGGACCCGATTGCGTCTCAGCTTGGCACTCAGAATTAAGGAGGTACATTGGGGATAAGACTCTGCAATAGACTAGCGTCCTGTCCAGGGGTTGTACTTGTACATCAAGCTGCGTCATGCTACAGAGAATGGCTCCTGCTCCAATGAGCTGTTCCTGCTCGCTCGTGCAAGGCTACTGGTTTGACTGGTATTGTTGTTGTCTGTATTGACCGGCGCGTCATTTTGTTTTCCTCCCTAGCGACTCGCGACGAGTCCCTGTGCATCATCGCCAATCCGGCCTTTGTGGTGTACTCCTCCATTGTGTCCTTCTACATTCCCTTCATCATCACTCTGCTGGTCTACGTGCAGATTTATGTGGTGCTTCGCAAGCGGCGGAAACGGGTGAACACAAAGCGCTCGTGTCAAGGGACAGGCGACCACGACACAGGCACCACGTTAAAGGTGACTAGGCTGCATATGGTGTTTTAAAAAAAATGGAAGTGCTTGACACACTTAGGAGAGACAATTCAATTAAATCCATTGTCAACAACGTGTCATGTGTTTTTGGAGAATTGAAGTCAAAAATGAGGAAGCTAAACATTGTCCATAAAGTGCTTGCTATTCCCGGGGGGGGGGGGGGGGGGGGGGGGGCAAGAAAAACACAGTAGATAGAATTCTAGCCAGGATTGAAAAGGACACAAGCGAATTATCCTAAGGCGTTTTAAGAGGGTTCTCTTCGCGTATTGAGATTATTAGCAACATTTTCTGCTGTAATTGGTCATTTCACATGACAAATCCCACTTGGCCATTGTTCATTGGCCTACTAGATTGGCAGGAGAGCTGAAATGCAACAGTAATTATGATGTACCTTTTCGTGACCTTTTCCTTTTCTGGATATTGATTTTAGTGACATTAATGCGGATCAATACAGGAAAAGAAGCCGTGTTTCTCTACATTGCTCATGTACATGCATACCTTTTGTCTTGGTGTGGGGAAGGGAGAGGGCAAATAAAATACATTCAGAACGTACTAGGCAATTGCAAGGCAAATAGTCCTCATCACTTTTATACTGTGAGTCAATAAACTATTTCTGAAACAATATTGTCAGTTTAAGTCCGTGACTTTTTATTTCTGCTCTATTGAGTGTTATGGACGTAATGACTCGAATGGGAATCAAATAACGGCGTACACTCAATAGAATTACAATTGGTTTTGTTTATTGTTAATTGTTCTTTAGAATTGTGCCCTCTCAAAGAGCGACTCGGAGACCATTTGGTGCCTGTGCAGTGACTGTGTGCTAGCTTCTCTCCCCTTGTTGTTGTTTCAGGAGAAGTGCAGTCACCCAGGAGATGTGAGGCTGTGCACTGTGATTGTGAAACCTAATGGGAACTTTCCTGTCAACAAGAAAAAAGTGGTGTGTCAAGTATTTGTTGTGCTATTTTTACAGAGTAACTCTCAGAAGGGAATGTCTTTACTTTCAAAGGCAGTTAACAAGGTGTCACCTCTATTGTTCCCATTTCTCCCTGTAAGCAAGCTATAGAAGTTACTGCTACATTACTACTACTACTGCTGCTGCTACTGCTGCTACTACTACCACTACTACTACTACTACCGTTTAACATTGTTGTTGATCTCTGTCAGCAGATCTTCATCAAAGAGGTGGCCCACGAAGGGGACGACATAGAGTTGGACGAGATTACCAACTGCAACCCTCAGAAACAGAAGAATGTGGACAATGCCACCGCCACGCCTGTCAGCCACCAGCTCCTCCCGTCAACCAAGGCCAACGCCAGCCCCACCTCCGTGCCCCCCTCCCCGCCTGAGAGCTCCATCAAAGTGGAGAAGAACGGCGACTCGAAGGACATACTGGCAGAAGTGCCCAAAGTGGCTAAAGCGTTTCAGACCGAGGCCTTACCCAACGGCAAAACCCAGACATCTATCAAGCAGCAGCCCACTCTCATGAGTAAGAGAAAGATCTCCCAACAGAAGGAAAAGAAAGCCACTCAAATGTTAGCCATAGTCCTGGGTAAGTTGTTAACATGAATACCACTTTGAATGTTTGAAAGTACTGTTGAACTTTTCAGGAGAGAGGAGGGATACAGAGACATTGGGGTAAAGTTAATTTTACTTTCACACATCATAAGCGATAAGACAACTCAATAAAATGTAGCTGATATCTTTATTTTACTAACTGTAGTTTTCTGATGGCCTGTATAGATATATTGTATTCACTTAGTAATCCTTAACTTGAAAATAGCTTACAGGCAGAAAGTCAGACAAGGAAACATTTTTAATTTTCATTGATGAGAAATACATATTTATCAAGTTTATCTTCAGGACACTGTTCAATGTTCACATCAATCCAGTAACATGGTACTAGCTGGTTTCTTCGATCTTTTCACATTTTGTCTTCTCTCTCTCTCTCTCTCTTTTCAGGTGTATTTATCATATGCTGGCTACCTTTTTTCATCACTCATATATTGAACACCCACTGCACCACATGCAAGGTTCCTGCGGAGATGTATAATGCTTTCACGTGGCTGGGGTATGTGAACAGCGCGGTGAACCCCATCATATACACCACTTTCAATATAGAGTTCAGAAAAGCTTTCATCAAGATCCTGCATTGCTAAGGTTGGCATTTGAGAAGGGAGCTGGAATGAAGAAAAGCGTCACTTATAGCCTACTAAAATATACCTCATCCACGTGAGGACAGCGCACATGACCATTCATCTCGGTGATGATCTTTGACAAATGGAGAGACTGAGTAAATGGCACACATGAAGTCTTGGGGACTTTTGTGGATTATTTGGTGGACTCATGTTCTCCCACATGAATGTATATCGAGGAGTAACATCTTTATCAATGAACTGTTTCTTGGAAATGTCATATTGGTCTTAACCATCATGCTTGTCACTTAAGAGCCATCCATGTAAAGAAATGTAATGAAAACACAAGAAGATGTTTTAAAAAAATACTAAAGCAAGCCAGCTATTTAATCTGTGTATATGATGTCTTTTGATAATGGCTGAATCCCGCAAAGAACAACTAGATATCAACAAATCAGTGTTCATCTCAGTATTAAACCTGATAATATTAAACTGGTCATCCATGAGCTCTGCATCTTTAAACCACCCACAGAATGGAATGTGTGTTACATAGAGATTAAACATTTTGACTCATAGTTTTCTCACTGGTCCGCTTGGCAAGAGAGGCAGCCACACATTTGTGATAAATTGAAATATTATGAATAATAGTATGATTATTATTACTATTATTGTTATTATTATACAAAAACCCTCTACAGCCACCACTGGTGAATTGCTCCTATCTGGCTTGGAAGGACCATGAATAAGGTTTTTGTACAATTATTATTTACATTTCCTGTAGATGCTTTTTATAAACACATTCTATGTGATTATATGCCTGCAATGAAAATGTGATGCATGTTACATTGCTCCTTTACATGAATTCTCATGAAATGTAAGTTTAAAAAAAAGTGAATATGTCCAATAAATTGAGTTATGAGACATGTCCTGTGCCATGTAAATGTCTTATTCTTTGATACTCTAAATACTGTTTATATACTGTAATACTGTATAAATAACTAATACAATAGTACAATGCAAAACTTTATACCACTACTAGGCTGAATACTCTATTATAATTGGTCGAGAGGGTGTTGATTATTTTCCTGGTAATCCACTGCAAAAAATTATATGGCAATGAAGTAGTTCCAACAAAGAGGTGTAATGGGTTCACACTCAAAAATATGTTGTATAGAGCGTTTTTTTTTTTTTTACTGCATCAGGGATAGCATACACAGACGTTTTGGCTTTATAGCCTTCTTCAGAGTATAGGTACAATTTTCTTTAATTCAAAACAGCATTTGTAAAAAAAATATATATATACTGTATAAAAAGGGCCTCACGCCATTCCATATCAATGTTTTTTGCTAATTATTTGATTGTTCTCTGTGCAGGAAACCACAGTAGGGCACACTAAACATGTTTGACTATTTGTTAATTTCCATTATAACGAAAAATCGCATACAATATATCCAGTTCAAAAAGACAAATCAACAACAAGTCTTTAGTGTTAATGCCCTTTAGGCCCTGTCTATGGTTTATGTGGTATGACACAGCTTGATGTACAGGCCCCATCTCGTAGGATATTATAATGTCATTAGCCCCATGGTAACCATTATCAGAGAATGTGGTTCGAGTCTCTCAACAGAAGATCAAAGCCATAGGTTCTGACAACAGAGCAAAAAGATTTCCCCTATTCATATGTCATCTTAAACACTCTCCGTGGATTTTCTGCCCCCCAGCTACCTGTTTTGACATATCTAGTACCTCATCACTATCCCATGAGATGTCTCCCCACTTCACTGAAAGTATACCCTGGCTGTCTGGCCTGATACCACCAATGGCAAAGAATAGAGCTATAGTAGCTTTCACATACAGAACCCCATTATTGTACAGGTAGGATAGTATGCCAATTACCAGATCCACATTTACTTACAGTACAATGATTACATTCACTTTTAGAATGTCTTTGTCATCCCTGTGGGACTTAAACCCATGACCTTGGTGTTGATGGGTTTTTTTTCTGACCAAGTGATGTGCTTTTGTATACCTTGTCTGAATTTGTTTGGCATTTGGACACATTCTGACGTCACAGTATACGTCTCATCGCAGGCTGTTGTGTTATAATGGGAACTTTGATTTACACTTCAGCCATGGTTCCTCTGTGCCTGAGCCATTTGAGAATCTACCTCTCTCTTTCCTCATCCTTGGTCTGTAGCAAGCTTCCTTTAGAAACGATTTTAAACACTAGACGTTTCCTACAACCACCGTCAAACCCCTGGCACCATGTCACATTCCCCAATTCAAACAGCACCCCGAGTCTTCAAAATCCTGTTCTTCAGATGGTATACCACCTTCAATGACCCCAATACCAACCATACATGTACTATCCCCAGTCACTGTCAATCTGAATGTCCTCCCCTCCATCCGTGATGACGACACAGTCAGGCCCCCACAGTGTTGTCTACACTTTAAGGAACCGTCTGTGACATTGATTCTCCTCAAGTTTCCTTCATATCAACTGCAACTTTTGACAAGCACTTACCTTCGAGGGACAACTGGAAACACTGAATAATCTCTGCACCCCTCTAATGCAAACCATCAGTGGAGGACAGGGATTCGCCTCCTTCCAGTGTATATCCCTCTTCCTCTGCTCTCTGAAGCGACTTTTCTCCTGCTATCACCCTAAGGCTTGCCTGAGCCCCGGTGATTGGCATGTTCAAATAAAGTAGTAGTGGTGGTGTGTGTTCCAACACTGGGGCCCTTTAATGAACTGAGTCAAGATGGCTTGCCAGGTATTGCATTATTGAAAAGCTTCCACACCCTAGCTGTGATCAGGCGGCCTGAAAGCCTCTTAATGGACTTGGTGTCAGAGCTTCCAATGTGATTGTTAGATCATCAGCCATTGCCATTTACCTCCAGCGTGAGCTGTGAAGTCGTGCCACTCCGGCGAGTGATTTCTGTGCTGCAGGGAGCATGGTGGATGGATGATTGCCTGTCAGAGACGGAGCATCCTGGCTACTGCGTTGTGGAACTCAAACCTAACAGGATGTTTTGAACGGCAACTGACTTCACCTCTCTGTCTCATCTCTCATTAACTGAAGAGCACATATCTACATCTATGGAGTTAGATCCAGTTCAGACCAGTTCATCAGTAATGATGGCCTAGACATGACTTTGCAACGACAGGGTTAGCTGAGATTTTACAGTAGATATAGAGATATAACAGAGATATAGGACCAGCTCGCTCTTCAGAAAAACAGTAAAGATTACTTAAGGCTACTGTGCATTGCAAGTGACAGAAATTGAGTGGATACGTTTCTCATCACACTGTACGTATCAATCTTAGTCAGCCAGGATCCCAGGACATAATCTCGGGAATGTTTTTATCACTGTTTTCTATCAGTAATGATAAATGTTGTTTACTACCTGGACTTTTAGGATTGTTATTGTACTGTCTTCCTGACAGAGATGGCACAGATTAAAACGTAATAAAAAGAACAGAGATATTAAATGCAGAAAACACGGAAACATATAAATACAGAAATTCAGAGACTTTTTTTCTCCCAAAAACCCATTATTTCTACTGCTGTATGCCTTCACATTGTATTGAGTCATTTAATATTTATTTGAAAGACTTTCCTCAATACTTTACCACAAATTGCATGGTGGAGACAAAAAGTAAACGAGAGGTGATGTATAAAGCAACAGAACTGTAATGGTATAGCGCTGCACATTTGGTATAGCGCTGCACATATTACAGAGTTTTCAGAGTCGGAGATGGTTGGCCCATGGTGGTCAATTCCATTAGGAGGAATACTGTAGCAGTTCATCCAGAAATCAATTTACTGGATACAGATATCCTGAGAGAGGTGTAACTTTCGTCATTAGAATTGCACTCTATTCTGGATTACTGCTGCAAAGTCTAAAGGGTTTCAAGAGAAGCCCACTAGAAAATGGGCCTACAGTGCCTTCGGAAAGTGTTCAGACCCCTTGACCTTTTTCAAATGCTGAATTACATTTCACAAATGTATTACATCGTTTTTCCCCCTCATCAATCTGCACACAATACCCCATAATGAGAAAGCAAAAACAGGTTTTTCAAATGTTTTGCTAATTTATAGATAAATACAAATCTGAAATATCACATTTACGTAAGTATTCAGACCCTTTACAGCCTTGAGTCTTCTTGGGTATGACATTACAAGCTTGGCACACCAGCGTTTGGGGGAGTTTCTCCCATTCTTCTCTGCAGATCCTCTCAAGCTCTGTCAGGTTGGATGGGGGGCATTGCTGCACAGCTATTTTCAGGTCTCTCCAAGTCTCTCCGGCTCTGGCTGGGCCACTCAAGTACATTCAGAGACTTGTCCTTAAGCCACTCCTGCATTGTCTTATCTGTGTGCTTAGGGTCGTTGTCCTGTTGGAAGGTGAACCTTTGCCCCAGTCTGAGGTCCTGAGTGTTCTGGAGCAGGTTTTCATCAATGATCTCTCTGTATTTTGCTCCGTTCATCTTTCCTTCGATTCTGACTAGTCTCCCAGTCCCTGCCGCTGAAAAACATCCCAACAGTATGATGCTGCCACCACCATGCTTCACCGTAGGGATGGTGCCAGGTTTCTTCCAGACGTGGCGCTTGGCATTCAGGCCAAAGAGTTCAATCTTGGTTTCATCAGGCCAGAGAATTTTGTTTCTCATGGTTTGAGAGTCTTTAGTAAACTCCAAGTGGGCTGTCATGTGCCTTACTGAGGAGTTGCTTCCGTCTGGTCATTCTACCACAAAGGCCTGATTGGCTGAGTGCTGCATAGATGGTAGTCCTTCTGGAAGGTTCTCCCATCTCCATAGAGGAACTCTGGAGCTCTGTCAGAGTGACCATCAGGTTCTTGGTCACCTCCCTGACAAAGACCCTTCTCCCCCGATTGTTCAGTTTGCCCGGGTGGCCAGCTCTAGGAAGAGTCTTGGTGCTTCCAAACTTATTCCATTTAAGAGGAACTGGCCCAGATTTGAATTTGAGAGGCCTGAGTGGCGCAGCAGTCCAAGACACTGCATCTCAATGCAAGGAGTATCACTGCAGTCCCTGGTTCAAATCCAGGTTGCGTCACATCTGGCTGTGATTGGGAGTCCCATAGGGCAGTGCACAATTGGCCCAGCATTGTCCTGGGTAGGCCATCATTGTAAATAAGAATTTGTTCTTAACTGACATGTGCTGTTAAATAAATAAAAAATGTATTAAAAGAATGATGGAGGCCACTGTGTTCTTGGGGACCTTCAATGCTGCAGAAATGTTTTGGTACCCTTCCCAAGATCTGTGCCTCGACACAATCCTGTTTCGGAGCTCTACGGACAATTCCTTCAACCTCATGGCTTGGTTTTTGCTCTGACATGCACTGCCAACTGTGGGACCTTAAATACACAGGTGTGTGCCTTTCCAAATAATGTCCAATCAATTGAATTTACCACAGGTGGACTCCAATCAAGTTGTAGAAACATCTCAAGGATGATAAATGGAAACTCAATTTCGAGTCAAAGGGTTTGAATACTTATTAAATAAGGTTTTTCTGTTTTTCTAAAAACCTGTTTTCACTTTGTCATTATGTAGATTGCTGAGTATTTTTTTTATTTAATCCATTTTAGAATAAGGCTGTAACGTAACAAAATGTGGAAAAATTCAAGGGGTCTGAATACTTTCCGAAGGCATTGTATACCCCTCAAATTCAAATCTGGACCAGTTCCTCTGCATTTTTTGATTTTTTTTCTCCCTTTAATCATTGACTGATTTAGACCTGGGACACCAGGTTCAATTCATTTTCAGCTAGAACAGAAAAGCAGCAGTATTTCAGACATCGTAGTGTGAGAGATTTGAATACCCCTTTCAAATCAAATCTAATTTTATTGGTCACATACACATGGTTAGCAGATGTTATTGCGAGTGTAGCGAAATGCTTGTGCTTCTAGTTCCGACAGTGCAGCAATATCTAACAAGTAATCTAACAATTCCACAACAACTACCTTAAACACACAAATCTAAGTAAAGGAATGGAATAAGAATATATACATATAAATATATGGATGAGCAATGACCGAGCGGCATATCAATCAATCAATCAATCAATCAATCAATCAAATGTATTAATAAACCCCTTTTTACATCAGCCGATGTCACAAAGTGCTGTACAGAAACCCAGCCTAAAACCCCAAACAGCAAGCAATGCAGATATAGAAGCACGGTGGCTAGGAAAAGCTTCCTATAAAGGCCAGAACCTAGGAAGAAACCTAGAGAGTAACCAGGTTCTGAGGGGTGGCCAAGATGTTCAAACATTCATAGATGACCAGCAGGGTCAGATAATAATAATCACAGTGGTTGTAGAGGGTGCAACAGGTCAGCACCTCAGGAGTAAATGTAAGTTGGCTTTTCATCATTCAGAGTTAGAGACAGCAGGTGCGGTAGAGAGAGAGTCCAAAACAGCAGGTCCGGGACAAGGGAGCACGTCCGGTGAACAGGTCAAGGTTCCATAGCCGGAGGGAGAACAGTTGAAACTGGAGCAACAGTATGCCCAGGTGGACTGGGCACAGCAAGGAGTCATCAGGCCAGGTAGTCCTGAGGCATGGTCCTAGGGCTCAGGTCCTCTGAGAAAAAGAGAGAGAGAGAGAAAAAAAAGAGAGAGAGAGAATTAGAGGGAGCTGTCTAAAATTCACACAGGACACCGGATAAGAGAAATACTCCAGATATAACAGACTGACCCTAGCCCCCCGACAGATAAACTATTGCAGCATAAATACTGGAGGCTGAGACAGGAGGGGTCGGGAGACACTGTGGCCCTGCCCGACGATACCCCCGGACAGGGCCAAACAGGCAGGATATAACCCCACCCACTTTGCCAATGCACAGCCCCCACACCACTAGAGGGACATCTTCAACCACCAACCTACTACCCTGAGACAAGGCCGAGTGTAGCCCACGAAGTCATCCCCCACGGCACGAACGGGGCAAGATGCAATAGATTGTATAAAATACAGTATATACATATGAGATGAGTAATGCGAGATATGTTACCATTATTAAAGTGGCATTATTAAAGTAACTAGTGATCCATTTATTAAAGTGGCCAATAATTTCAAGTCTGTATGTAGGCGGCAGCCTCACTGTGTTAGTGATGGCTGTTTAACAGTCTGATGGCTTTGAGATAGAAGTCATTTTTCAGTCTCTCGGTCCCAGCTTTGATGCACCTTTACTGACCTCACCTTCTGGATGGTAGCCGGGTGAACAAGCAGTGACTCGGGTGGTTGTTGACCTTGATGATCTTTTTGGCCTTCCTATGACATCGGGCGCTGTAGGTGTCCTGAAAGGCAGCTAGTTTGCCCCCGGTAATGCGTTGTGCAGACCGCACCACTCTCTGGAGAGCCTTGCGGTTGTGGGCGGTGCAGTTGCCATACCAGGCGGTGATACAGCCGACAGGATGCTTTGAACTGTGCATCTATAAAAAATTGTGAGGGTTTTAGTTGACAAGCCACATTTCTTCAGCCTCCTGAGGTTGAAGAGGCGCTGTTGCGCCTTCTTCATCACACTGTCTGTGTGGGTGGACCATTTCAGTTTGTCCGTGATGTGTACCCTGAGGAACTTAAAACTGTCCACCTTCTCCACTGCTGTCCTGTCCATGTGGACAGGGGGTGCTCCCTCTGCTGTTTCCTGAAGTCCACGATCATCTCCTTTGTTTTGTTGAAGTTGAGTGAGAGGTTGTTTTCCTGACACAACACTTTGAGTGCCCTCACCTCCTCAAACTGCACAGGGTGGGGTTGAGGACCAGGGCCTCAAACTGAATGATGAGTTTGGAGGGTACTATGGTGTTGAATGCTGAGCTGTAGTCAATGAACAGCATTCTTACATAGGTATTCCTCTTGTCCAGGTGGGATAGGGCAGTGTGCAGTGTGATGGTGATTGCATCGTCTGTGGACCTATTGGGGTGGCAGGCAAATTGAAGTGGGTCTAGGGTGACAGGTAAGGTGGAGGTGATATGATCCTTGACTAGTCTCTCAAAGCACTTCATGATGACAGAAGTGAGTGCTATGGGGCGATAGTCATTTAGTTCAGATACCTTTGCCTTCTTGGGCACAGGAACAATGTTGGCCATCATGAAGCATGTGGGGACAGCAGACTGGGATAGAGAGAGATTGAATATGTCCATAAACACACCAGCCAGCTGGTCTGCACATGCTCTGAGGATGCGGCTACGGCTCTATACTGACATTTCGCTTGTTTGATTGCCTTGCGGAGGGAATAACTAGACTGTTTGTATTTGGCCGTATTCCCAGTCAAGTTTCCATGGTTAAATGCGGTGGTTCATGCTTTCAGTATTGTGCGAATGACGCCATCTATCCACGGTTCCTGCTTAGGGTAGGTTTTAATAGTCACAGTGGATACATCTCCTACGCACTTCCTTATAAACTCACACACCGAATCAGCGTATAAATCTTTATTATTCTCTGAGGCTACCCAGAACGTGTCCCAGTCCGCGTGATCAAAACAATCTTGAAGCGTGGATTCCGATTGGTCAGACCAGTGTTGAATAGTCCTTGTCACGGGTACATCCTGTTTGAGTTTATGCCTATAGGAAGGGAGGAGCAAAATGGAGTCATGGTCAGATTTGCGGAAGGGAGGGAGGGCGGGGAAGGGCATCGCGGAAGTTAGAGTAGCAGTGATTCAGAGTTTTGCCAGCACAAGTACTACAATCAATATACTGGTAGAATTTAGGTAGCCTTGTTGTCAAATTTGTTTTGTTAAAATCCCCAGCTACAATAAATGCAGCCTCAGGATATATGGTTTCCAGTTTGCATTAAGTCTAGTGAAGTTCCTTGAGGGACGTCGTGGTATCGGCTTGAGGGGGGATATACACAGCTGTGACAATAACCAACGAGAATTCTCTTGGGAGATAATACGGTCGACATTTGATTGTGAGGAATTCTAGGTCAGGTGAACAAAAGGACTTGAGTTCCTCTATGTTGTTACAAATACACCATGAGTCGTTAATCATGAAACACACACCCCCGCCCTGCTTCTTCCTGGAGAGATTTATTTCTGTCGGCGCGACGCACAAAGAATCCCGGTGGCTGTACCGACTCTGACAACATATCCTGAGAGAGCCATGTTTCTGTGAAACAGAGTATGTTGCAATTTCTGATGTCTCTCTGGAAAGCATCCCTTGCCCTAATTTCATCTACCTTGTTATCTAGAGACTGGACATTAGCAAGTAATATACTCAGAGGCGGTGGGTGGTGTGCGCGCCTCCGAAGTCTGACCAGAAGGCCGCTCCGCTGACCTCTTCTGTTCAGATGCCCTGGGTGGTTCAGACAAAGGCTCCGCTTCAGGAAAATCGTATTCCTGGTCGTAGTGCTGGTAAGTTGACGTCGCTCTGAGATCCAATAGTTCTTCCCTGCTGTATGTAATAACACTTAAGATTTTCCAGGCTAACAATGTAAGAAATAACACATTAAAAAACAAAATACTGCAAAGTTTCCTAAGGACTAGAAGCGAGGCGGCCCTCTCTATCGGCACCATCTTTAGCTGGCCTAGACAATCCCAAAGAGCAAATACGGTGACAGGTCCTTCTGCCAGGTCCCTCCAGTTTATGAGAAAAACTCCAGTCCGCCCACACTAGTCGGCGCTCAGCTCCATCGTAAATCGTGGAGTTGAGTTAAGTTTTGTCGGCTATTACCCCATGTGGGGGGTTGGGCTAAGTTGCTGACATATAGAATTGTTTTAAGATGGTCATGCTATGGATCATTTAGCTATTTGATTTAGAATTTTAGGACCACTTTAGGTATCAAAAAACACATCTTGAACCCCTTTTGTGGGTAGGCTCAAAACTACATTCATACCTCCATTCTTAGTTTTTTAACCAGTACAGGTTACATTTAGATGAGTCCTGTGACAATTGTGGGAGTTGTAGAGCAAAACAGAGAACACCATTGTCTTTGTGAGAATCTCCCATTTCCACAGTGGGGTCACATTAGTTTGTAGCCAAAACAGTTTGCGCGCTACAAACAGAAGTTGGCACATCGACGGTATCGACTTCAGACGAGTCCCCTGACACTTGTGAGGGTCGTAAAGCAAACCGTTCGGACGCCACAGTTGTTTTCGTGAGAAGACTGATTTTCGGGATGTCTCATGATTTGACAAACACCGCTAAGCACCGCAGATTAGGAAGTGTGACACTGCCGGATGATATCTCTATCTTAAACAGACAGATTGTGATGGGTAAGTTTTTGTTATGTGACTTAGAGTGATGCACCGGTGCGTAAATCGACTCTAGCGGGTTATTAGATAAGTATACTATTGTCCTAAAAGTCTGCATATGTAAGGTCTTGGTAGATAAGCATGGAGGACAGATTTTGTGGCTGATAGACAATATTGGCAACTTGTCCCTAAGCTTTAGATGCTCAACCCTTACTTAAAAGGGAACAATTTCTTCAATTCACGCAATTAGTCAAGAAGGAGTCGTTTGTAATAATTTATCCCTCACAGGCACAGTATCAATCTAAATCTTGGTACAATCTATCTCATTTGAGGCTGGGGATTGCAAGAGGAGTTGTGGAGCCTGTTGTTAATTGTGTTGGGAGTGTGGTGGAAGATTGGAGAGCTCTGAGAGCTCCCAAGGCATCCCGGCCATAATCACATGCTTGGTGAGACAAGCCGAAAGCCGCCTCCTCCCTCCTCCAGAGTCAGGGTGATGGGGAGAATAAGGCTGCCACAGCTGAGCCACTGGCAAATGTTGTGTTTGTTTTTCTAATGTGTTAATAAGACTGTTCTAGCTGGGCCCCAACCGGACACTAAGCCCTCTGCCTATTCACTAGAGCCGGCTGGTTGATTCCCTTTATGCATTCATTTTTCACATGTATAAATCAATACTGTCAAGTACCTGGGCTGGGCTGTGTATGAGGTGCAGCCTCTGTTGTTTACTGAGGCTGGAGATAAAAGCTCTGCCACAGTCTGCCATCCTCTGGAAATAGCTATATTTAAGTGGCACCAGCTGCGACAAGTGTGTCATTTCCATCCTAAATGTTCCCTCTTATTCCAATCATTTCCCCAGAGATTTGATCATGTTTGAGGAATCTTAATACAATTCTACATAATCAGTGAGACTGTTAGTTAAATAACAAGGTGGATACTGTCCAGATATCTGATGAATAGTTGAAATTTTACTCCACTTCAGACATTACATTTTTCACTGCAATGGGAGTTGTCTTTGATTACAACTGATGCATGTAGTTAATTCATTCACATGTAGTTCATTAACGTGCTCCGGCACAATCACAAATGTGTTTCTGAGACAGAATTTATGGTTTCACTTTCACAGGAGAACATCTTTTGAAGTCACTTTTTTGTTCCTTGAAAGGCCTCGATACCGCTATTCCATCTTCCACATCAATCAAAACAATATTGAGGACGATCAATGGTAGCCTATCTAATACTGAGGACGATCAATGCTATCTAAGGGGATGTCTGGGTATGTCTGAAATTTTCAGGCTGCTCCAGCATCCAAAAGCCTTCCATAATCCATAATTGGCACTTATAGGCCTATAGCCATCTAGTTATCTATGTATTGATTCAGTTTAGGGCTACATTACACTATAGGCCTACGGTAAAATAGCTGGGAAAAGCAATCCAGCAAGTTCATCGGATCTTATCATAACTTTTTTCCATTCCTCCTCAAAATACTATTTTGTAACTTGCTGAATGGCTTCTGGGAATTACATTACAATTTCTAAAAAACTATTGTTGGAGAATAAGAATGGAAGGACTTTGGGGTTAATACAATTATGTAGGCCTGTTTGTTGGGGGACTAAGTGACAACAGAACTAAGATTAATGTTGTATTGTGTCTGAAGTACAAATAGCCTTTGTGTTCTCTGTGGTTTTATTGTTACCTTCATTCTTACTTTCCATTGTGCATCTTTAACCATGGTTAAAACTATTACTGTATGGGGTTTTCATCCCGCCATGTTTTGTAGCTAAGCAGTCAAGTCACTTACCCTTTGCTAAACCCACTGTACGTCAACAAATCACGTTTTTGACATGCCTAGTGAATGACTGTTTTCTAATAGGATATTTGGTAACACTTTTTAAGGGGTCCTTATTACAGTGTAATTATATATGTAATTACACTGTAACAAGTATTGGCCCAATGGCAAAAATGGTTCACAAACAGTTCACAACAAAAATAATACTTTAACTTGTTAAATCATTAAACGGTGCGTTTGACAATGGGTCAATTACTTTAACCATCAATCCCAAAATAATTGACACATCAATAAAAAGGTTATGGTCAAGATTGTGAGATAGTCATTTGTTCTTGTCAAATTGTAAGCCTATTAAGCTTGGTTGAATAATGGTTTATAAATGCACTTAAAATGGTGATATGTCAAAATCATTTTCTATAATGTAACCTTGCAAGGAATATTTAACTTTCTCTGGTGATAGGAGTAACAACATTAAGTTGTGCACGAGGCAGAAAAAATGCAGTGTGACTCGGGTTTCATCATCAGCTGGAAGACAGCGTTTCTTTTTGGTCAGTGTCAGCAAAGGAAAGGGAGAGTGGAGGGATATTAACACTTCTTAGGGCTAGGCCCATTTTTTCTCAATTTCCGCCTGAATGACGTGCCCAAAGTGAATGGCCTGTTGCTCAAGCCCTGAAGCCAGGATATGCATATAATTGGTGCCATTGGAAAGAAAACACTTTGAAGTTTGTAGAAATTTGTAAAAAATGTAGGAGAATATAACACAATAGATATGGTAGGAGAAAATCACTGATCTACAGAATAGACTTGCGTGAAATCTGGTGAGTTTTGGGGGATTTGCTAGAACACTAGCTAGCAGCTAGTTTTGTAACTTTGACTAGCTAGGGCGGCAGGTAGCCTAGTGGTTAGAGTGTTGGGCCAGTAACTGAAAGGTTGCTGGACTGAATCCCCGAACTGACAAGGTAAAAATCTGTTGTTCTGCCCCTAAGCAAGGCCCCTAAACCCACCCGCCGAAGATGTTGATTAAGGCAGCCCCCTGCTCCTCTCTGATTTAGAGGAGTTGGGTTAAATGCAGAATACACATTTTAGTTGAATACATTTAGCTAGCTAGATAAATCTGGCAAATATGCTATGGTTGGTAAACTAGGGCTGAGAATGTTAGATCGCAATGACAGAACCTTGTATAGGTTCTCTCCAGTTTAGCCTTGAACTATGGCCACCAGCAGAGATGGACATTGGTCCAGTACCACAGAAGCACAAGCTTTGAAGGGACAGGTGGAGAAAACCCAGAAACTAATGACAAAAGCTGAAAAGGAAAAGATACTGCGTTTGAGAATGGAACAATTAAAAGACCTGGTACAAAACCGTCTTCAACAGGAACAACTCGATTTAGCCAAAAATAAATATGATGAAGTCCATGCAAAACTAGGTAAATTAGGTACATTTTAGCTAGCTAAAAACAAGGGCGAGCAACTTGATACCCTGCAAGCAGTTTTGTGTGATACCACTCAAAGCAATAATGTTATTTTCCAAAAGCTGCAGACTGATACTCTCTAGAAGTTCTGCTAAGAGAAGTACAGAAGCACCAACAATTTGAGAATGAGGAAAAAGATAAGTCACCATGTATAGGCGTGGAATTGCCGGAGAACAGGTCCACCGAAATTAACACCATTTGCGAGGACGTAAACAATCAAATTACCCTCGCTCTCACCTGAAACCCTATTCATGGCCCGCACGATCAAGTAACAAGCCATGGGCTTTGACTATAGACTCAAATGTTGCGACGGACAAGGTAAGCAACATCGCAATAGCAGATTCCACTCAAACTCCCACTTGGTCACGAAGTACACAAGTCTGTCTTGACAATTGACAGTTGCGCACACTCACTCCACTTTGTTGGTGATATGCTTAACCTGTGATGCGCTGATCGATTCAGGCTCAACAATTTCACTCATATCTCAAACTTTGTTGGATGAACTCAAAAGGGCAGTGGACACAGCAAAATATTGGTTAAAAATAGAACGATGCAACACTAAACTTTGAGGTATCACTCAGGCTACCTCGCCTCTCACCATGAGTCTCCTACTAAAACTGAACTTCCAGAGCGTGTCACTTATCCACGCTGTGTACGAGACTAGCATTGATACAGAGCAGATACTGATTGGGGTAGATTTAATAGACCGTTTGGTAACACTAAGGGATTGGAAAAACAACCAAGTATTGTCACAAATAACCATGCCACCTCCACTGACACCACCGCCTTCATCGAAGGCTACCTGCAATACATTACTCAACGACGAAGGAATGGCGACATCAACAGACAAACCCCTGGTGAACTTGGTCATGAGTCCGCCGTTAGTGGCAGATGACAGTAACAGGTTTCACTCGAAAGTTAACCGAACAAGAGGTTTTCCTGTGTGGCTTGGATGACTCTCCAGCCAGCACATACCGCCCTCCACTGATTGACGGCATGTTACTAAACAGCACAATGGTTGAGGATGCCATACTGGCATGCTGGTCGGAAAAATCAGCAATCAATTTGGACATGTTAGACAACATTTCAAAAGTGGCTAACTGCCACCCCCTTGTTCCGAAAACGTTCAGATTCTCACTGGGAACAACTCCCCAGACGACAATGCTTTAGGGGTGTGTGTGCTATCACCAGTGGTGGAAAGTACTTCAGTGAAAATACTTTAAAGTACTACTTAAGTAGTTTTTGGGGTATCTGTACTTTACTTAGAATTTTGACAACTTTTACTTTTACTTCACCACATTCCTAAGGAAAATAATGTACTGGTCCAAATGGTCCAATTCACACACTTATCAAGAGAACACCCCTGGTCATCTCTACTGCCTCTGATCTGGTGGACTCACTAAACACAAATGCTTTGTTTGTAAATTATGTCTTTGTGTTGGAGTATGCCTCTGGCCATCAGTAAATAACAAAAACAGTGTTTAGTTTGCTTAATTTAAGCAATTTGAAATGATTTTTACTTTTACTTTTGATACTTAAGTATATTTCAAACCAAATACTTTTAGACTTTTCTCAAGTAGTATTTTACTGGGTGACTTTCACTTTTACTTGAGTAATTTTCTATTAAGGAATTTTTACTTTTACTCAAGTATGACAATTGGGTACTTTTTCCACCACTGGCTATCACTCCGCATTGGCCCCAAGGAAGTATTTCACTACCTACTGATTGTCGCGAATCTCCCACATACAATCTCCCACATACGGAGCAGCTCCTACGGACATTTTGGTGAGATTGGGTGTTAAACTCGATACCATAAACCACGTTCTGTGGTCTTTGGCGCAGCCAGCTCAACATGCCTTTTCCTTCAACCCTGTCTAGGCAGACTATTCCTGAAGCTTGCCAAGTGGTAACTGAGTCCGCCGTGGTGATACCGGCAAGAACCACAGAGGTTTCTTTAAGACTGAACCTGGTGCCCTACTACAAAATGGAAGGCACTGCTGCGTTCTTCCAACCCTCTCCGCGACTATTCAACTTGGGGCTAACTATCAACGGTAACCCGCTGTTGGAGCTAAACGTTAGATCCACTTACCTCTTGGTGCAGAATCTGACTCAAGTGAATGTTTCCATTTCTCAGCACACTCAGTTAGGACCACTGATCGATTACTCCTTCCATGATTTTGAGCTGGCTGTTTCGGTGATTAGGCCACTTCCTACCTACCTAGACCCATGTGGTGAGAGAGAGGCGCTTTTTACTTGTCCATCAAAAGCAATCGCATTAACTCCCGTATTACCAGTTGACAAACACATCCACGTTCAGACTGGACGTCGACTCAGATCACGACATGTTGACATACTCCAATGTCATGGACGAAGAAGTGCATTTGAAGTACATACTGATGAGGCAACAGCAGGTGATTCCCCCACCACTGACAAGCCGTCACCAATTGATGAAGACCTGTACGATATCACTGAACCATATCCTGGTTTCCATTTACAGGTACTGCAGCTAATGACGCAGGCAGACGCACTTGTTAATGACACTGAACCACAACAGTTGCGGGACGTGTTTAACAAACACAGGGATATCTGGTCGACAGACTTGCTGGATTACGGGGTTACGGGTATTCATGTGGTGCATATTCCTATGCCACCAGGAGCAACTCCTACATTTGTTAGACAATACAAAATTCCTTTTGCAGCATATGCAGCGGTACTTGAGATTATTGACTCCCTTTTAGCGAAACAGATAATCAGGGAATGTAACAGTACGTAAAGCGCTGACTATAGGCAACTCAACAAGCTTGTTCCGTTGTCACGTTGGCCAATGACACAGCTCCACCAAGAGTTGTCAAAGGTGGCGAATGCAAAGTACTTCTCCACCGTAGATGTGGCGAATGGTTTCTGGACTATGAAAGTTGACCCTCGCGACCAACACAAGTTGGCTTTCTCTTTCTTGAACAAACTCTTCACATTCAATTGCCGCCCTTTTGGGTATGCAAACTCCTCGGCAGAATTCAACATCCTCCTGCATAAGGCAATGCCGGATGCAGCCACCAGGGGGATGGTAATCAATGTTGACAATGTTCTCATGGGGAGTGAAACATGGTCACACCACCTCAATGAGATGGATCATGTTCTTACCCAACTAGGTGCAGTCTGGGCTAAATTGGCAATCATGGAAGGACAGTGGTGCAGGACCAAAGTAAACTATGTTGGACTTCTGGTGGGTGCTGAGGGCATCCTGCCACAATCGAGCAGAATCCAGGCAGTCCGCAACATCAAAACACCTACAAACCTTCATCAGGTGTGCAGCTTCTTGGGGATATGTAATTACTCCCGTCAGTTCATCGAACATTATGCCGATTTGTCAAAGCCTTTGACCTGTCTTCTTCAGAAAGATACACTGTTCATTTGGGATGCCACTCACGACAAAGATGTGACTTCCTTGAAAAACATGCTTCATGAGGCAGTATACCCCAACAAAGACAATACATTATTTTTGGAAGTAGCTTTCTCAGAGCACTGCCTTAGTGCTGGATTGTACCAAAAATACAACCAAGACAGACATGTGGTTGCTTACGCAAGCAAAACCCTCAACCCTGCTGAACATAAATACTCAGACTGCGAAAAGGTGCTGCTGTCAACAGTCTGGGCAGTCAAGCGCTTCACCAGTTACATTGGCAGACAAAAAGTGATCATAGGAGCATGTCACCAACTGGTGACTTTTCTGACGAGCCAACGACTCCGGGAGGGAGCGGTATACAACAGCAAGATAGCGGCTTGGCTAATGACACTGCAGAGCTAGGATGTGGTAGTAAACTACGCATGATGTGGTAGTAAACTACAAAAAAATTGCCTTTGGATGGGGCTTTGGTGGTGTGTCAAAGCTGTGGAGACGATGACACCGACTTCAAACCACCCCCATTTGACGTAGCCCCGACGTTGCCTTTGAACCATCACTACTTCGAAGAGCACGTATGTCTTGGCATGCCGATGGCATTCATTGATGGCTGTTCTTACTGTCATCTAGACCACTTGCAAGCTGGTGTGGGATTGGTATGGCACAACGACAATCAGTGCAAACCACTTCAATTTCAACTGGGCAACAAGACCAGCCAGTGTGCAGAATTTGCTGCCGTACTTATCACCCTGCCGATAGCATGGCGAAACCTTGTGCAATTCATGGCCCTCCCTGGGTGTTCGATGCTGGGGACACACTGATCACCGGTAACCCCATGGTGTCTGCGGTCACATATAGCCATGTAGCACCGCGGGAAACATCTTCGCATGAACATAATGTGTTTCTAACTCATTCATTCTAGAAGGGTGACCTGGTAGCAATGCAACACCAAGATGAGACCTTCGCCACTTTGATGGCTTTCTTGTCTGATCCTGTCAATCACCCAGTGACCGAACTGGCTTTGGCAGGCTCACACGACATGCGTTCGCTGTACGCCACTAAACAGCACCTCACACTTGTAGATGACCTACTGGTATATGTTTCAGAAACTGATGCCACACAATGGTGGGTGGTTCCCAAAACACAGAGGGGGATAATGATAGCTCATGCGACGAGCCACGTGGAGGCCATAGGGAGGTCAAGGTTACATGCGAAGTATTGCGACAGGTGGCCCACTTGCCTCACATGGAACAAGACGTGGTACAATACGTGAGGGGGTGTCTAGTTTACTGCCAGTTTCAACCTTCCAAGCCACTTCACAGAGCACCCTTGCAGCGTGTCTTATGCTTGGAGCTTGATACAGATTGACTCAGCTGCCAGGTCAGCAAGAGGAAACAAGTATCTCCTCACAGTGACTTACACATTCACAAAGTGGGTGGAGTGCCTGCCAGCAACCAATGACACAGTGGAAACCATGGGCGTTCTATTGCTGAACCACGTTTTCAGTCCTTTCAGCCTGCCAGTAGAAACTGTGGACAGCGACCGAGGAACCAATTTCTGGGCTGCAATAATGACTGAATTGTGGCATCTTCAAACTCCACATCGCGTACCACCCTCCAGCAGAGTAGAAAGGAGCAATCAGACAATTGTCAGAATCCTGAGGAAATATGTGGCAGCCAACCACAAAGATTGGGACCACTGGTACTGATGGCAATCAGAGCCACACGCAATAGGTCTACAGGTATAACACCATTCGAGACGATGACGGGCAGGCAAATGACGCTTTCACTGCATCTCTTGTACCAACCGGGAGATGTTGCCACAGCCACCACATACACGGCTCATCAAGACGTGGCTGACTTGCGAACCCACCTCCAGACTACCTTTGTGTTGTCACGATCCTCTTCGTCAGAAGATATGTTGAAATCGCTGTCGAAAAAAGTGGACCAATATGCAGTGGATTGCGTGCTCATCATAATTTATTATAATGTGAACACCACGAACAAAAACAAGAAACCAATGACCGACAGGAACAGTATAGCAAGCTACACACGTATAGCAGTGCTAAAACAACTACCCACAAACAACAAGACCAAACACACCCTAATATATAGGACTCCCAATCAAAGGCAACTAGAAAACACCTGCCTTCAATTGAGAGTCCATACCCCAATTAACCTCTTATGGCTAGGGGGCAGTATTTGCACGGCCGGATAACAAATGTACCCGATTTAATCTGGTTACTACTCCTGCCCAGTAACTAGAATATGCATATAATTGTTTGATTTGGATAGAAAACACCCTAAAGTTTCTAAAACTGTTTGAATGGTGTCTGTGAGTATAACAGAACTCATTTGGCAGGCCAAAACCTGAGAAGATTCCAAACAGGAAGCGCTCTCTCTGACCATTTCTTGGCCTTCTTTGTTATCTCTATCCAAAACAAAGGATCTCTGCTGTAATGTGACATTTTCTACGGCTCCCATAGGCTCTCAGAAGGCGCCAGAACGTTGAATGATGACTCCCCAGTCTCTGGCTGAAAAACAGTAGCGCATTTGGTAAGTGGTCGATCTGAGAACAATGAGACGGGCGCATGCATGCACGTGAAGAGTCCATTTTACTTTCTCTGTCTTTGAACGAAAACAACGACTCCCGGTCGGAATATTATCGCTTTTTTACGAGAAAAATCGCATAAAAATTGATTTTAAACAGCGTTTGACATGCTTCGAAGTACGGTAATGGAATATTTAGATTTTTTTTCACGAAACGTGGCGGGCGCGTCACCCTTCTTTACCCTTCGGATAGTGTCTTGAACGCGCGAACAAAAGGCCGCTATTTGGATATAACTATGGAATATTTGGAACCAAACCAACATTTGTTATTGAAGTAGAAGTCCTGGGAGTGCATTCTGACATAGAACAGCAAAGGTAATCCAATTTTTCTTATAGTAAATCTGAGTTTGGTGAGTACCACACTTGGTGGGTGTCAAAATAGCTAGCCGTGATGGCCGGGCTATCTACTCAGAATATTGCAAAATGTCCTTTCACTGAAAAGCTATTTTAAAATCGGACACCGCGATTGCATAAAGGAGTTCTGTATCTATAATTCTTAAAATAATTGTTATGTTTTTTGTGAACGTTTATCGTGAGTAATTTAGTAAATTCACCGGAAGTGTTCGGTGGGAATGCTAGTCACATGCTAGTCACATGCTAATGTAAAAAGCTGGTTTTTGATATAAATATGAACTTGATTGAACAAAACATGCATGTCTTGTATAACATAATGTCCTAGGAGTGTCATCTGATGAAGATCATCAAAGGTTAGTGCTGCATTTAGCTGTGGTTTTGGTTTTTGTGACATTATATGCTAGCTTGAAAAATGGGTGTCTGATTATTTCTGGCTGGGTACTCTGCTGACATAATCTAATGTTTTGCTTTCGTTGTAAAGCCTTTTTGAAATCGGACAGTGTGGTTAGATTAACGAGAGTCTTGTCTTTAAAATGGTGTAAAATAGTCATATGTTTGAGAAATTGAAGTAATAGCATTTTTAAGGTATTTGAATATCGCGCCACGGGATTCCACTGGCTGTTGACTAGGGTTGGACGCAAACATCCCACCTAGCCCAGAGAGGTTAAAGCAGACCCCCTCTCACCCTAGAGGGGGAAGGAAATCGAGGGAGAAGATTCAGGCCTGTGCTCTCAAGATTCACCAAAAATAATGTACTTTGTTTCAACAGACTTTTCCCGCTGAAACTCTAACACGTTCAAAAGAGCTTATTTGGAACAATATTTCTAACATAGAACGTGGGGAAAGGTCAGAGGCGGTCTATAGAACACTGATGTCATTTTGTTTGTTATTTTGTGATGTCATTAAAAATGTTATAAAGGAAATACTGTAACTTAGAAAGTATACCCAATACATATATGAAGTTTCCATACTTTGCGTTGTGCATGTAATATAAAAATTGATGAAAGTGTTTTAGTTAAGAGAGGGATGTGATTTGAGAAGCTATAAGAGATCATTGTTTTACCTAACTTTGCACAGTGAGTAGTTACCTCCCGGAGTGAGATCAGGGAGTGTGCCAGCCTGACGGAACTGCCCCTTTCGAACAAACTGCATAAGTGATGGTTAAGAAAAAAACACATCAGACCAGAAAAACGTGAAACTGCAGCTGCACGTTTAAAGTGGTTTGAACTTTGAATGGAGATGATAAACTCACCTCTCGGACAATCATTGATATAGCTGATTAGCTGTCCTAAGTAAAGTATCTTCGAAAGCGAATTTAAGTAGGACCATCCTGTTACTCTGCTCAAACCATCGATACGGCTGGCTAGCCTATCTTCAAAGAAGCCTCTTCAAGAGTGAATGGAAAGAAAGTCAACTGTGTAGTTCTGTACAGGAACTACACAGTTCTGTACAAGTCACCGGATAGAGGACAACTACAAAGAAGGACAACAATAGAAGACTTGTTGGAACCTTTTCGGACAATCAGAGCCTTACAAACGTGCCACGAAAAGGCCCAACCCCATTTTCAAGGCTACCCTGTTTACCGAGAGACCCCTGGAGATCCCAGACATTTCACATAGGTACATTCATGACTTCTTACTCAAAGCATGCGGCGGTTCGTGTTTAAAGTATATGGTTACTGTAGGTGAGAGTAGTTTCTGAATGTACCAATGTTAAGTGTCTCTGTCCCTCTCTCTCCCTCTCCATCTCTTATTTAGCAAGCATCAATGTTGTTGTCATTCCACTGGGGACCTGTTTTCAGCGTATTGTGTCTCCAGTCAATAACCGGTGCAGAGTGTGTATGTTTATCCTGTGTTTCCATTTAATTAGCTAGTAAATAAATAATTAAACCAATTTGTGTAGTACTGAATCATAAGTAAGGCTCTGGTTTTTGCAGATGCAAGGAGGTTACGACTGTTCAGAATGTAGCGCCTTCCTCACGACTGTGCGCGTGTATGGATATTACATGTACTCTGTGATGTATTTATGGGTTCATCCTCTCACTTGGATGGCAAGGAGTTTCAGGTTGTCATAATGGGTGATGTACACATGAATTATAAGTATTTGTTTAATTAGAATCTGGATGGAACCCGTATGGTAAACCCCATTCAGTGAGGTTGACCTACACTGAGTGTATAAAACATTAGGAACACCTGATCTTTCCATGACATAGACTGAGCAGGTGTCACACCCTGATCTGTTTCACCTGTCTTTGTGCTTGTCCCCACCCCCACCAGGTGTCTCCCATCTCCCCTCATTATCCCCTGTGTATTTATACCTGTGTTATCTGTTTGTCAGTTGCCAGTTCATCTTGTCAGGTCTTACCAGCGTGTTTCTCAAGTTCTGTTTCCTAGTTTCCCCAGCTCTGACCATTCTGCCTGCCCTGACTCCGAGCCTGCCTGCCGTTCTGTACCTGCCTGACTCTAATCCGTTTTCGAACCTCTGCCTGTCCTGACCCCGAGCCTGTCTGCTGTTCTGCACCTTCGTGACTCTGCCCTGGATTACGGACCTCTGGCTTCCTTTGACCTGTATTTTTCCTGCCCCCTGTTTGGGTCAATTACATCTGTGACTCTAGCTGTCTGCATCTGGGTCTTCCCTAAAACGCGATACCAGGTGAATCCAGGTGAAAAGCTGTTAAACTGTTAAATACACTTCAATCAGTTTAGATGAAGGGAAGGTTAAAGAAGGATTTTTAAGCCTGGAGACATGGATTGTGTATCAAATCAAATCAAATTTTATTTGTAACATACACATGGTTAGCAGATGTTAATGCAAGTGTAGCGAAATGCTTGTGCTTCTAGTTCCGACCATGCAGTAATATCTAACAAGTAATCTAACCTAACAATTTCACAACAACTACATTATACACACAAGTGTAAAGGAATGAATAAGAATATGCACATACAAATATATGAATGAGCGATGGCCGAACTGCATAGGCAAGATGCAGTAGATGGTATAGAGTACAGTATATACATATGTATACATATGAGATGAGTAATGTAGGGTATGTAAACATTATATAAAGTGGCATTGTTTAAAGTGTCTAGTGATACATTTATTACATAGATTTTTCATTATTAAAGTGGCTAGAGATGAGTCAGTATGTTGGCGGCAGCCACTCAATGTTAGTGATGGCTGTTTAACAGTCTGATGGCCTTGAGATAGAAGCTGTTTTTCAGTCTCTCGGTCCCCGCTTTGATGCACCTGTACTGACCACGCCTTCTGGATGATAGCGGGGTGAACAGGCAGTGGCTCGGTTGGTTTTTGTCCTTGATGATCTTTTTGGCCTTCCTGTGCCATTCGGTGGTGTAGGTGTCCTGGAGGGCAGGTAGTTTGCCCCCGGTGATGCGTTGTGCAGACCTCACTACCCTCTGGAGAGCCTTACGGTTGTGGGTGGAGCAGTTGCCGTACCAGGCGGTGATACAGCCCGACAGGATGCTCTCGATTGTGCATCTGTAAAAGTTTGTGAGTGTTTTTGGTGACAAGCCAAATTTCTTCAGCCTCCTGAGGCTGAAGAGGCGCTGCTGCGCCTTCTTCACCATGCTGTCTGTGTGGGTGGACCATTTCAGTTTGTCCGTGATGTGTACGCCGAGGAACTTAAAACTTTCCACCATCTCCACTAAGTATCTGTGCCATTCAAAGGGTGAAGGGTGAAGGTTAAATGGGAAAGTCAAAAGATTTAAGTGCCTTTGAACCGGGTATGTCAGTAGGTGCCAGGCGCACCGGTTTGTGTCAAGAACTGCAATGCTGCTGGATTTTTCACACTCAACAGTTTCCCAAATCAAGAAAGGTCCACAACCCAAAGGACATCCAGCCAACTTGACACAACTGTGGGAAGCATTGGAGTCAGCATGGGACAGCATCCCTGTTGAATGCTTTCGACACCTTTTAGTCCATGCCCCCAACGAATTCAGGCTGTTCTGAAGGCAAAAGGGGTGAAACTCAATATTAGGAAGGTGTTTCTAATGTTTTTTACACTCGTTGTGTATCTGATCTGTTTTTGTAAACTCAACCAAGTTAACCCAGATGGTACACTTTTTGGGGGGCAAGTGCTAGCAACAACACTACGTGGTGATTCTGAAGAGTGCGCATTCACAGGTCAGCCTATTGAGCCTCCAACATTTGTAATCTCGGACACCCAGCGCATCTGTCTACAAGAGACTACAACCTTGTGACAGTTATTACTGAATTGGATGCAGCTGAGAAGAAATTAAATTATTTGTAACAAGCATTTGTTGTTACACCTCTGTAATGACAGACTGCAATTACTACCAGTTACACATTATTTTTTACAGTGTAACTATGAGTTATTACAATTAACTACAATACTAATTACACATGTAATTACACTGTAATAAGGAGCCCTTAAAATTAAGAGTTACCGGATTTTTCTATTCCTTTTAGTTTTTCTGGTTGAAATGCACTAGTCCAAACCTTTGCTGCTGCAAACCTCACAACTGTAATGATATTATCTACTGCTGACAATTAGGTTTACAGTTACAACTGATTGTTAAAAGGAGTGGCAGCCCAAAGTGATTTGCTATTGATTTCTGGAGCCTCTAATCCTCAGCTTCCTATTCTCCATTCCTAAAGCTTCTTACATTTGCGAGTAAGAATTAAAACACTTTCATATTTGAGTTGGTTATGGACGTTTCTGTATGACAGTTAACAGAAAACTAGGATGCATTGCCTCAACTGTAAACATGTCTTAAGTTGTCATGCCATCTTCCCATACAGTACTGTCGCGTGACATCAAAGAGCTCCCAGTTCTAGACAGTCCTGTGAAATCCACAAGCCTTCCAAATCCAGACTACAAGGCATGTCTGATTGCCATCGTGCAAGGACCCACTCAATGTGTGAATTGTGACAGGACTGTGCGCGAAGAATTTGTAGAAAGGTTGTGGATGTGATATTTAAAGGGAATTGGCAGGCCGTGAGGAGAACAATCCCATTCGTCTGCCATGATGGCGCTATCTTCGCTGAAGCCTGAAGGACATAGAGGAGAGACAGAGGAAATGAAACAGATACATATCAGTGTGTTGTTTAATTCAATCCTTCAGAAGAGACGACAGAGACAGAGAAAGGAGTTTCACTTCACTGTAGCCTATGTACCTCACTGTACAACTGTAGTTTTCATACATTGCTGTAATGTCTTTGAGCTTCGAAAAGCCTTAAGAGCCAGCTACAATATGTGTGAAACACAAAGGTTGGGGGGGTAAATCACGATGCATTCCTATTACAATAACAACAATTTGACGAAACACATCCTTTATGCTCTAAACATGTCATTATAGACCATTGGCTGGATAAAATGTTGACCAATGTCAGTGGGAAAACATAAAGAGTCACGTGTTGCCTTGACTTGCATGCATCCCTGTAGGCGCGTGTGCATGTATTACGTCTGTGTGTGTGTGCACACGTGTGTGTAGAGTATGTGTATTTTCATTAAGCATGTGTGTGTGCGTGTGCGGGTGTGTGTGTGCGTGCATGTCTCACTTGTTACGTTCCCCAATAAGAGACCAAATAAGTTCTGAAAGGCATCCATGGGGGGGCCTACTGAGTGCTGGTCAAGCCTTAAAATATCTATTTTTCCAACTGAAGCACTGGGCCAGCAGTCCTTAAATATCAACTGTGCTAGCACAGGTGAAGCACCTTCTGACTAAAAAGGACAACAGGTGCAACACATCCTGGTCAATGAGGATGACTCCAATCATCCTCACACACCAGAAAGGAAGAGGCGCAGTGGGGAGGGCTAACTGGGCCCAAAATCTGTTTTCTCCAGCATGTGCCGTTTTTTTCCTGCTCACCAATCGAGGAGTTTTTGTATAGAAGTCAATGAGTGTCTAATTTTGTTAACAACACATTGAATGGATTTGTTTGCTACGTGTGACTTATTTGATAGAAGTCTCATGATGATTAGGTTGTAAGAATGTGCTGATATAAGTAGGACACGTGACATCCCGGCAACTTTGAGAAAAACCACTAGTTAGCACACCCACAATGTTATAAACCCGGCCTATTTCTAAAATGTATCTTCTTAAAATGTGATTGTAAACATAAGCCTAACCTTAACCTTAACCACACCTCTAACCCCTGACCTCAAATTAAAACCATGACTTTTTATGATATAGACAACTTAGTAACTAGTGGAAACAGTTGTGACTGTTGTTCACACACATATCTGACATCTCATTGGTTAGAATGGTCCCGCCCGATCTTGCCTCCTCCCGATTGCCTACCATTTTTGAAGACATTTATTTTAATTGTTAGAGCAGCCTCTTGAGTATCTGGTTAATATAATGGCTGATCTGGGGCCACACCCAAAGAGAACCAACCTCGAAATCGAGAGAAAAACCAAAGGCTGTAACACATTTATCAGAGGAGATTATGGTATACCCATGTGTTGGCTCTCATCCCAAATGATTTGAAAGCCTCTTACATTTGACATTTTACTGTACAGTAAAAGTATGCCGGAACGGACAAATGGGAGCTACGGTAAAAATAAACAACAGAAGAAAATAGAAACCGGAATGGCAATGGAAACTTTGCCAATAGGCCTATTGTTTTCTAAGTTTCTATATGTTGGATCCAATTAAATGGCTTTCATATAATACATCATAATGTCATGGTATGACTTTTATTATCTATGACAAATAGACATGGAAGTTAAACTTCGGAATATACTTGTGCAATTATTATTATATTTATTTTTTTGGCCTTATTTTACCAGGTAAATTGAATTAGAACACATTGTCATTTACAGCAATGACCTAGGGTATACAGTAGTTACAGGGTAGAGGAGGGGTGATGAAAGAGCCAATTGGAAGCTATCCATGAGTGCATCTGTAAATACACCATTTAGCAATTACCTAACTGTAATGTAGCCTAATTGTATTGGGCTGTAAAGCAATTTATGTGAGGTATTAAAGTTAAAAAAAGCATAGTTGCTCACTAAATGCTATTTGATACCTACAATTCTATTTGAATGTTTGTGGTTGTTGAGCCTGTGCTGAGAGAGCCAGTGAACCATCGTGCCTCCTCCATCCACCCGCAAGTGGAAAGCAAAATGGGTCTTTTATTAAGGTCCGAATTTTCACTTGGGCAGAAAGTCCAGGTAGGGATTCGTCAAAGGGTCCAATTCTGGGGAGCTCTCTCCGTTATCACCAATGAATCTGTCTGATTGTTGCTATTCCACTAACATATCGTATAATGGGAAATGACCCTCAGTGCATGGTAGCCACTGCAGCTATAGCTCATACCGTACATATGCATGTCTCTCGTCGCACAAAACAAGCCGACCTACTCAGAAAATGTCAGGAAATAGTAAATATCATGATTTTAGATTGATAAGGGGTATAAATGGATGGGTAAAACCATCACAAAGATATAGACGAGAGAGAGAGAGAGGGGAAGAGAAAGAGCGAGAAAGTCGGGGGCTGTGCACTTTGTTGAGGAGCCAGCAGTAAACGGAAATATGAATCATCTTAAAGGGGCATGTATGATGACAAGAAGACTAAGGGCAATAATATACTGTATATTGATGAAAACAAGGGCATGGAAAAGTAGCTTTGAGTAATGTGAGAATGAGGGGCTTGCTTGGTATTATAATGCAGTTCTGCAGTATCTATGCTGCTTAAACTTAGACTACGCTGAAGGCTGTTATATCTTTGGCTGAGCAATGCAAGTGGATGTCTGGTGAAAGTATTTCAAACTCATCAGCCTATAAATAGTTGTGACTTTAACCTGTGTCTATACTGACAGGTCTGCTAGAAGAAAGACTTAAGGATAATTGCCCAAATAGTAACCTTGGGCAGCAAAAGGGATTAAACTCGGGGGTATTTTTTTTAAATATTGGTATACTGAGAGGCCAAGTGGTGGCTAAGATGACAGGGGAAAATGTTTTCCACATCATCACCCTGGAGACTTGAAAGATCACTCCCCGTCAATTACCTGGGCAAGACCAGAGGTGCCCGGGCAGAGGAGACTTTCTTGGGGGGGGGGGGGGGGGGGGGCACACCTGGGTCAGGAGCTGGTTCAGTGGCTGAATTAGTCATGTTTGCAGTTGCTAAGCACCACAGGCCTCTGTGAATCATTTAACCCCGTGAGAGGCTGTCTCAACTCAAAGATATCCCTCTAGCCCGCTGGGGAATTAAATACACCACCGACCATTGTACATGTAGTTTGGTGTACTATTAATATCCATAGACTGCGTAAACATATCGCATTCATTAATAATGCAACATTTTGTCTGAAAGTAGTACGCCTACAAGGAATGTCCCATGGAAATAGGACGACAGCAAGTGTTTCTTCTTCTATCTAAACTCCTGTCATTGACTAGCATCCCTTGCTGTGATGCAATGCCCTTAACGGCTTGCCCAATCAAACTGGCATTAGCTGCTGTTGCACGTTGTCTCCTGACCTTCCTCAGAAATTCTGTTAGGGATTTGCAAACTGAATTATAGCCTGATGGAAACCGTGAAATGTGTCACTTTGGGTGTAAAAGGTTGTGCCGGAGCCATTGATTCAGACTAACTTTGATTAGATGGTGAAGATGAGTTACATTTTTCAGGAAGTCTGCTGTCAACTAATGTGGATGGGTGTGGCACACACTCTTTTATGAATGAGGGAGGGTTTATCAAATCCTGCGGATCAGGGAGAAATGCACTGGTGTCAGAAAGAGATCATCATACTGTTTGGGGAGAGAGAAATGCTGTCAAACGAGTTATCTTCTCAGGGGGAGGGTGGTAGTGAGAATGATTGAAATGTTTCACATTGATATCATTCCTCTCTGGTGAGATAAACGTTCTGGGAAGGTTTTCGATTACATTGCACACAGGTTTCGGGTCACTTCCACCTGTCAGTGAAGCATTAAGTGAAGTAGATCCAACAGCTCTGATATGCTATGAGTATTAGCTGACGACGTTTGTTTTCTGTGACAACGACTCATGGGATAAGTTACAATACGGTCATGGCTACTATGCTGGAGTTTTTCACAAAAAAAAATGTTTGGTCACCTGTGCCATGGAAATGAGAACATAAGTATATGTAAATATATTTCTCAATGCATTTCAGTTCTATTCAATATAATGTGTCAACCTGGCAGCTTTGTCTTGCACAATATATAGTGCTCTTAGTTGTTCACCACAGTGAGGAGAATGAAAAACCTTCACTATTTGCCAGCTAATGAAAAATGATTTTATAATCCACTCATGGTCAGAGTCATAATTACATATTTATAGATGTCGACAACAGACAAAGAAAATTCATCCTTGAGCACTCGAAAAAAAAATTAAACAATTTAAATTAGCATAACAATGTAATATAATATTGAGCATTCAGAATGACATTCCTAATTACAGCGTAGACACCGTAGAGACATAAATCAATAGAGTATCAATACACTTTTCCCAACAGTGATGTACTGTACTTCTTAGTCACTACGCCTGACATCAGTGTTACCCTGTCCAGAGTTATCTTTCAACATGCCGTTGTTGGCTTTCTAGTACCCTTTTTACACTATCTTGCCAATTCGAAACAAATTGTACTGGCTCGGATAGTTTCTTCTCACAATATTATTTTTAGCACAGTTCCAGCAACAATGGTGGATATGTAACCAGACCAGCTCAGTACAGCTTTGTTTGGCTCGGCTCGGTTCAGCTCAGTACAGCTTGGTATGGCGCGGCTCGGTTCGGCACAGTAGTGTGAAAGGCTCACTAACTGTCCTCCAGTAGCTGCACTACCTCCTCTTTCTGACACTTCCTGGCCAGGGATAGGGCTGTGCAGCCTGTTGAGTCCTTACTACTCCTCTCTGCCCCGTTCATTAGCAGGGCTTTGATAATGGGAACACTGCCGTTCTGGGCAGCCAGATGTAATGGGGTGGCCTGGCTCTTGTTCAGAGCGTTGACGTTGGCCCGATGCGAGATGAGCTGGAGCACACTGGGGAAAAGGCCGCCGTTACACGCCAAGTGGAGTGCCGTCCAGCCGCTATCCTCTGCCATGTCGGGATTGGCCTTGGCCGACAGCATCTTGGACACCACTTCCTCTTGCCCGTGGTGGCAGGCCAAGTGGAGGGGTGTCCAGCCACCCTTTCCTGGCAGGTCCATAGAGCCCTGGTGGGCTTCTAGTTCCAGCACGGTGGTTGCGTGGCCCTTCAGTGCTGCCAAGTGCATGGGCGTCCAACCCTGGAGGGTCCTGGGGTCTGGATTCGCCCCATTGCCCAACAGTAGCCTGCAGATGCCCGTGTGTCCCTTGAGGGCGGCGAAGTGTAATGGGGTGTAGTGCCGGCTGTCCAGAGAGTTGACATCAGCGCCAGCTGTCACCAGCTGCCTGGCTACCCTGTTGTGGCCCTCCTCGGCTGCCAGGTGTAGAGCGGTGGTCAGGGAGTGGTCCGTCCCGTTGGGGTCAACTCCCTTACTGAGCAGGAGCTTGGCGATGGCGAGGTGGCCGTACACACTCGCCACGTGGAGCGCCGTCCTCCCGTGGACCTCCTCGTGCTCGTCGGCGCTCTCCAGCCGCGTCAGGAGTAGACGCACAATGTTCTCGTGGCCGTTCTGAGTGGCCAGGTGAAGCGGCGTCCACCCGGCTTTCTCCTTAACGCTAGGCAGGGCGCCACTGTCCAGTAGCAGACGGACGACTCTGCTGTCGTCGCTTTGAGCTGCAAAGTGCAGAGGAGTCCACTGGTCCCCATCTCCGAGTGTAACATCTGCCTTGTGCTCCATCAGTAAGGAACATATCTCGTGGAACTTGTGGAGCACAGCCACAATGAGAGGGGTGTATCCTCTGATGCTCTGGGAGTTTACCTCCGCACCAAGACTCAAGACATGCTTCACACTCTCTGTGTCACCACTAACCACTGTGTAGTGGAGAAGAGTGTTGTTGTCTTTGAAGAGCATAGACACATGCTCCTTCCTAAGGGCCTGTCTGAAGTTTTCAAAGTCTTTCCTTGATAGAATATTGAGAATGCCATCGCTGGTGTTGCTCATGTCTGTGAATGTAGAAATACAACATAAACCAGATAAGACACAGAGGCAGAGGTATTGCCAATGCAAATCAATCTGATACAGTATAGCAATATGTCTGCTGCCTCATTTGATTGTGGCAGTGGCCATGGTTTATTGAAGCGTGCATGCATTTGCATACAAGTTGGCTTTGTCTAAAGGGACATGGCTTTCCTCCAATGCATTTTGTACAGTCTAAGAGCCAGAGCTAAATAAGCATTTTTTTTTCACACGATCCAAAGCGACACCTTCTCCAGTTTTCCATATGTGGAAAACACTTGATAGAATTGCATTTTAAATGTCAGCCCTAGAAGCACTGCGACACACGGAACATGAGTTTTCCCCATGCACTCACCTGGAGGGTTGGCGAGTGAGCATGTGGATTTCTTAATGGAGATACAACGAAAAAGTGTTAATGGTAGTCATCGTAATAGCAGCACGTCAACAAGTTAATGTTGACAGACAGACAGACAGACAGACAGACAGACAGACAGACAGACAGACAGACAGACAGACAGACAGACAGACAGACAGACAGACAGACAGACAGACAGACAGACAGACAGACTTTGTTTGATAGCTTTGTATCTGTTATCTCAACATTGATGGTGGATGCTGTATCTGTTATCTCCACATTGATGGAGGATGCAGCACTGAGCACTCACTCTTCTGAAGGTGGGCGACAGCATGGTATAATCAGGTTTGTGTGTCTTATCCCCGTTGCTACATCCACCTATTCCCAGGATGTCGCTCAGAGCTTCTGTCTTTCGAACAGTGTCTGGAAATAAACAAACAGACAAAGAGGATTGGTCATTAAAAACATATTCTCAAATTCAGAGGGATTTGATTGATGCAGTGCATGCATCCATCATACTCAAAATGTTAACAAGATGTGTAAAAGTGTGAATACTGTATCTTATTTATTTACAATTCTGTTCAAACATGTGTGTTTTCAATCTTGGGAAAAACAGATTGTAAAATCCGAGGCACTATAGTTTTATGAAAACTTTTCATATTATACGGTAACTGCTGTAGTCAACACAATACTAAAGGGCACAGAAGATGAGGAACAATTACCCTGAAACAATTGCACACTTTTGGTCATACAGATTTAAGGTGTCCATTTTATAACATGTGAAGTAGAATGCAAATAACCTATTCTTATGCATAATAATGCTGTAATATGGAAAATTGCTTAGTAATGTTGCTAATTTCGATGCGGCAGTGTATGCATACACATGGTGTTTATTAGTATTCATTAACATGGCACTTTAACCCTTTGCCTTAATTGCTTGCCTAAATAGGTGACCTTTATTTTAGAATATTACAATAAGACATCTCACATCAGTGAGCATTACATTGAACAGAGCATGTGCTCTCCGAGTCTCTCCGAGTCTCTCTGAGTCTCCTCAAAGTCTACAATCACAAAGCTGACAGTGTACAAGCCCTGGACAGGATAATTATGATCTTTATGCAGAAACAGATGCAGATTTACTGAGTGCTGTGCATTTCAGGTCCGAGTGATGTCTGAGCACTTGGTAAATAAACTACCGGTAATTTACCAAAGTTACCATAATTTTCTGTAATTTTGGTAATTAACAGGACATCTATGGCAATCTATGGTAATTTAAGGGCTCCTGAGTGGCGCATCGGTCTAAGGCACTGCATCTCAGTGCTGGAGGTTTGATTCCAAGCTGTATCACAACCGTCTGTGATTGGGAGTCCCATAGGACGGCGCACAATTGTCCCAGCGTCGTCGGGGTTAGGGTTTGGCCGGAGTAGGCCATCATTATAAATAAGAATTTGTTCTTAACTGACTTGCCTAGTTAAATAAATAAAAAAATGTAGTACATTTATACTTTAATACCTTTTATAAAAATGCATTCATATAAAGTAATCCTTTATTTATATATATGTGTCCATTACAGCTTTGTCGTTCCATTTATTATTTTAAAATCGTCTTATTTTATCATTTTATATATTTTACATGTGAAAACAAAATAGTGAAGGTGCTGGAGGCAAAATGCAAAACAGGAGAAACTTCCAGTCAGATGCACATTTATTTTGATAGAGACTAAACTTTGTCAGTCGACCTTCATCAGAGCATAACTCCACAAACAATAGTGGGACAGATAAGGCCACACAGTGGGCCAAAGTTAATTAAAGACCCAGGTGATAATCTAAAGTACGCAAAAAGGCCACTTGATGTCATGTAATGAAAATTCCATAACATCCTTGAAAGTTACCAACATTCTGGTAGTTTACTGGTAAATTTACCAGTAATATACCCTCCCTTTGCAACCCGTCTGAGCATCTGTCCTCAGCAGTGGTGACCCGTCATTCAGGGCAGCTAGGTTAGAGCTCCACATTTTGGGCTTGCCTGTTTTGCATCTTATTTTGGCATTAATACGTGTCACATATCAGTTTGCAAACAACGTAAAAAAAAATATTAAGTTAATAAAGCCTCATTCAAATATGGTCTCTTTTTTGTTAACTTGAGTAAAGCAGCTCCAACATGCAGGTGTTTCAGCCTAGCTCAGTGCTTTCTGTGGTGGTGAGGCAAGCCAGCAGAAAATATGGAACGTTGCACCATGATTGGCTCAGTGTTCTGTCACTCATGGGGATACTACGTCACCGCAAAGACCTCAAAAATTCTAGCCCTTTGGGTGCTGACATAGAGTTACATTAGAAGTGCCCATCCAAGAAGGCTCAAGGTCATTGGCCACAGATAAAATGACATCAAATCACGTTATATATACAGTAGCTTTGATTGGACTGATCATGTTAACATCATACTTTCAAAATCTTAGCTAGCAGTCTTCATCATGAATCAACTTGCCAATCTACTGGCAAATTCTTTTAAATTCTTGTAAAATAATAAAGAGAAATGATAGATAAAACGTATTGGTGCTCCTCGGCCATTTGACATAAACATTACACAACAAGTTGTAAATTGCAAATTCAACAATGAGTGGTTTGGAAGGAAGTGAGCACAGCACAACAAGGTGAGTCCAAAAATGTATTGTATGCTCCTGCATAAATTATGTAATATGCCAGAGAGATATGTATACTGTAGCTAAGAAAGTAATACTAAGTGTATGTTGTGTAGTGAGCTGTTAGTAGCCCATGTACCTCATGCTAATAATCTTAATTTTGCCTACTGTTCTGACTTGGTGGTGCACGTGCACATGTAGCCTGTTTTAGAGAAACGTAATCATCGGATATTGTAAGAGCTTTCATTGTCTGCTTATACGCCCCAGTTATTTATCCTACAGTTGTGACTTGGTGTACAGGGAGAACTCTGTAAGAATGGAACATGTTCTGAATTCTGTTGCTGTACATTTCAAAAGTGCTGAACAAATAGTTATATTGACAACATCCGTCCTAGCTTGCTCATTAATGTCTTAATCGAAATGACGAATTGCCTCTTATTTGCTCGTCGTTCCCTTATGCCAGAGTTTGTACATCTGAATTGTCAGTAGAAACCACATTTGTTGAAGCAAGTCAGCCATATCAGCTATGTTTTTTAAAAGACAGTAAATGAGGCTGAATGAACTGTTTCGCTGCCAGACAAGGCTCCGCTGATAGCCAGGTGTAGCGGTGGTAAGGTGTTGGGACTGCTGTTGGGACTATGTAGGCCCTAATAGTTTGTGGGCACCGTTTGTTATGGTTGTAGTGCAATGAATGTATTGTTTAGTGTTGTATTGTGTAGTGGCTTATGCTAAAATCGCCACTGGGCCTCAGCCTGTGTAAGATCGTTTACTGAACAAAGTCCACACAACATGTTCAGCCATATTGTGTCAATCTCCAACATATGGGCTTGCCTTGTTTTGAAGAAACAATGTGCTGGAGCAATCACATGGGTAATGTGTATAGCTATAGGCTTAAAAGGTTTATTTTTCTTTGAAAAGGGAAGCCTATGACACTTGGAGACAACAAAGGAGGCCCTTCATAATTTCTTTCTTCACTTTTTCTGATTAAAAAGTGGTGGCCATTCTGTTTCTATACTGTTTCTGATCGTAACAAGGGGTGGCTATTCTTCCCCTTTTGTTGTCTCGAAGATAGTTTGTTTTGTTGTTGTTCTTTGCGGTTTGGTATGGAGAGGGACACACAATGTTATCCAGCCTGATCTAAGATATTTTCGTATGTCTAGCATTGATGACAATGACCATAAGAGTTGGTTGGCGGTAAGTAGACAGAGGTGGACCAGTAACCAAAGGTTCCAGGCCGGGCAATGGAAAAGTGTGAGCTGAATTTGCTACTGTAGGGCTGCTGGTGTCAGATCATTACCATTATGCCATTGAGTAAGCCACTTAGCCCCAAAAATATCTCTCCATCTTGCACTGCACAATGGCTGACCATGTGCCTCTCAACATGTGGGTGTGTCTGAGGTAGGGAAAAAAGCAGAATACTAATTTTCTTTTTAACCAAATGGACAATAACGTATCCATTCTATTCTACAGTATTTTACAGCACAAATAGATCTGGAATCAGGTGAGTGTTACCTGAGAAATCTGGCCTCTCTCTGGGATCCTGATCCCAGCACCGTTGCATTATTGTGATCATCTGCTCACATTCTTGTGGCTTGTCATCAGGGATCTTTTCCAAGCCTGGCCTTCTACCTGATGCCACCTTCATCAGCACTGTCGTTGTACTGCTTCCTGTGACACAGGAAGTTATATGTTTTTTCAGATGATAAATGATTTTCAAAAATGTCCTCTCAATGTAAAATGTGATTATAAGCTTGTATAGTTTAACTACCTGAACTTTGTCAAACACTACTGTGTCTGTGATTAGATTATTTTTTTATTTATCTGATACTTGAATCAGAATGCATTACCGCTACTCACGTTTCCCAGCTTGATAAGGCCTCTTCTGGGTCAGGATTTCCCACATCACAATAGAGAAGCTAAATTAAAACAAGGAACACGTAAGACCACTCTGACCGGACAGAATAACTTCAATGTGGTTCTTTCTCCATGTATCTAATAACACTGAAGAAAAATATAAACGCAACATCAACAATTTTACTGGGTTACAGTTCATATAAGGAAATCCGACAATTGAAATACATTTATTAGGCCCTAATCTATGGATTTCACATCAATCAATGTATTTATAAAACCCTTTTTACATCAGCCGATGTCACAAAGTGCTGTACAGAAACCCAGCCTAAAACCCCAAACAGCAAACAATGCAGATGTAGAAGCACAGAGGCTAAGAAAAACTCCCTAGAAAGGCCAGAACCTAGGAAGAAACCTAGAGAGGAACCAGGCTTTGAGGGGTGGCCAGTCCTCTTCTGGCTGTGCTAGGTGGAGATTATAACAGAACATGGCTAAGATGTTCAAACGTTCATAGATGACCTGCAGGGTCAGATAATAATAATCACAGTGGTTGTAGATGGTGCAACAGGTCAGCACCTCAGGAGTAAATGTCAGATGGCTTTTCATAGCCGAACATGACTGGGAATACAGATATGCATCTGTTAGTGACAGATAACTTTTTTTAAAGTAGGGGCGTGGATCAGAAAATCAGTCAGTATCTGGTGTGACTACCATCATGCAGCACGACACATCTCCACACATCTCCTTCGCATATAGTTGATCAGGATGTGGAATGTTGTCCCTCTCCTCTTCAATGACTGTGCAAAGTTGCTGGATATTGGCGGGAACTGGAACACGCTGTCGTACACGTCAATCCAGAGCATTCTAAACATGCTCAATGGGTGAGATATCTCAGTGCATTCAAATTGCCAAAGATAAAATGCAATTTGGTTTGTTGTCCGTAGCTTATGCCTGCCCATACCATAAACCCACTGCCACCATGGGGCAGTCTGTTCACAATGTTGACATCAGCAAACCGCTCGCCCACACAACACCATACACGCTGTCTGCAATCTGCCCGGTACAGTTGAAACTAGGATTAATCTGTGAAGAGCACACTTCTCCAGCGTGGAGAAGTGGCCATCAAAGGTGAGCATTTGCCCACTGAAGTCAATTACAACGCCGAACTGCAGTCAGGTCAAAACCCTGGTGAGAACGACAAGCATGCAGATGAGTTTCCCTGAGACGGTTTCTGACTGTTTGTGCAGAAATTCTTCAGTTTTACAAATCAACAGTTTCATCAGCTGTCCGGGTGGCTGGTATCAGGTGAGGAAGCAGAATGTGGGCGGGATGGTTGTGAGGCCGGTTGGACCTACTGCCAATTTCTCTAAAACGACGTTGGTAGAGAAATTAATATTCAATTATCTGGCAACAGCTCTGGTGGACATTCCTGCAGTCAATATGCCAATTGCCCGCTCCCTCAAAATTTGAGACATCTGTGGCATTGTGTTGTGTGACAGAACTGTACATTTTAGAGTGGCCTTTTACTGTCCCCAGCACAAGGTACACCTGTGTAATGATCATGCTATTTAATCCGTTTCTTTATATGCCACACTTGTCGGGTGGATGGATTGTCTTGGCAAAAGAGAAATGCTCACTAACAGGGATGTAAACAAATGTGTGAACAACATTTGAGCATATGGAACATTTTTATGCGTATGGAACATTTCTGGGATTATTTATTTCTGCTCATGAAACAAGGGACCAACACTAAACCTGTTGCGTTTATATTTTTGTTCAGAGTACATTAAATCTAAATTACATTATCAAAGATTATACCTCATTAGAAACTATATTGAAAAAAATCTATGACTTTAGGATCAAATACTGAACAAATTATTGAAATATTTAGTTAGTAACTCATAGTCTTTCTATTACAGAGAGAGAGAAAACTAGCCTATTAACACAGTTCTATAGTGGGCGTGTGTGAGAGTTTGTCGGAATTCGTCCTTGGCAACTACCTCACCTGTAAACATCAAACTTGGTTCCCGGATGCTCAGGGCACAGGGTGAATGTCTCTGGAGGTATGTAGAAAATGTTTCCTCTCGCAGTCAAATTTTCAATGAATTCCTTCTTGTTCCCAGCCTCCTCCCACTTAATTAAGCCAAAATCTGAAATCTTTGGAGGGAAATTTTCTTCAGACAGATAATCATTACTGTGTACGTACCACTGAACTCTTATTCAGATATAACCTTACACTTTTTAATGTTTGCATGCCTAATTAAAAAATAGTCACGATATCATTAAGGACCCTCATCTCACTCATTAGACTTTTTAAACAGGAATAGCTGCTTAAACGGCATACCAGCGTCTCTGTGGAGCTATCCTCACCTTGATGTGGAGGTGATCGTCTAGAAGGATGTTTGAAGGCTTCAGGTTCAGGTGGAGAAGTGGAGGGTTCATGCTGTGAAGGAAGTTCATGCCCATGGTGACCTCGTGAATCATCTGGAACTTCTTGGGCCACATCAACATGTGGCTGTTAAGGAGACGATCCAGGGAGCCATTACTCATGTACTCCATCACCATGGAGGGAGGGTCATTACACACCCCGTAGATGGACACAATGTACTTGAATGTCGCTTTCTCCATCTTGGATGCCTCCTCTATCATTCTCCTACAAATAAAGAAAAGATAAGTGTAAGGGGGGGTTGACAGGTTTTTTCCACACCTGAGCAGCCCAAAGATTTGTATTGTCACTTTCAACCTTTCTAATCTAACACATTTATTTTCCCAGTAATTAGACCACTACTGCAAACTGCTAATTATTCAAACGCCCAAATGTGCTCTCTTTTAGTGATTGTTATTCCATTAAAAACTGGCAATTAAATGATGTGATTTATTTGGTGAAATGTCTGCTCTGCTCTAGAGTATATCTTCTAGACCTGTAATAAAGCCACATTAAGCATACCTGTAGAGACTGGTGCCAGTAAGAGTGGTATTGAAGCTTTTCAGGGCACACTTTTCCCTCCAAAGCTTGAGTTTCACTCTGTAGACCTGGCCAAGGCTGCGTTCCGTCACCTTAATCCAGTCAGCCTCAAAGTCTTCCTTCCTGAAGATCCTGAACTTCTCCAGGCCCCCTTCAACATGATCCATGGGGGCAGAGCTCCTCCTGTGTGTCACAACACCGTCTCTAATCTCACACCAACTCGGAATAATTTCTCCGTGGGGTCTCCCTTGTCCATGAAGTGTGTAGACAACTACTGAGGAGGCGAAGCAGCGAACGAGTGTGTCTAAGACTTGATAGTGGTTAACGGTGGGTTGTGGGAGGTGCCATGTCACTGCTTGTTTGCATAGCAATGTAACAAGACCGGTTTCCACTGCACTATCTGCCAAGAAAATTGCTTATGTTCCCTCCCACCAGAGGCAGAAGGAAACCTGATAAACCAGGTAGCTCTAATACCTGGAATGCTGTAGTGTATATACTCACTCAAGTGCTATGATGAGCTTTTGCGCATGATTGTTTGACAGTGTTTGACAGAGTATCAACCAATCACAATAGAGACATCCATAATGATGGGTACTTTTTCTAATCATAGCCATTTTCTCAGTTTTTGGAGGGTATCCAACGCAATCCATCCAAACAGATATTACTGTGTGATAAATGTATTGTCCAGCAGTACTTTACGTTTGGGGACTGCAATCAGGCAGGAAGAATTTAAAAAACTGTCAGAATGAAAAACCCATAAGAGTCTAAGCCGGGGGGAGGGATTGTTTTAATTGTTTTAAGAAGGTCATCCTTACGACAATTTTGATATTTGATATATCATTTTAAGACCCCTTGAAGTATAAAAAAAATATTTTCAAAAATGATTTGATAATTGGCCTTACTGCTATTTGCCCATTCAAACGCATTGAATAACAGATTCACTACATAGAACAACAGATAGTTCCCCACAAAAATTTGAAAGGAAGTTTGTTCTGAAGTGTCTATCCTAAATCTGAAAGATATAAGATCAGGAAATGTTATATATATATATTTTTAACATGTATTTAACACCTTGTTTTTTCCCTAAACAGTCTCCACATACTGTAGAGCAAAACAACCGACAAGTACGTGTTCATGAGAGTCTCACCTTTACACAGAGGGGTCATATTAGTGTGTAGCCCAAACTGTTTGGATGCTACAGACAGAAGTTGTCAGATCGGCTGTACCGACTTCAGACGAGTCCCAATACACTTGTGGGGGTCTTTGGAGGAACACAGAGAACACCATCATGTTCGTAAGAGTCTCATCTTTCCATTGATGGGTCATAATAGATTGTAGGCCGTTCAGATGCTATAGATGATTTTGTGAGAATGTCTCATGGTCTGATAAACACCGCTCACCCTTCACTGCAGATGCGGATGTGGTGGATTGAGATGCATCCAATGCAAAACAACTGATACAGTATTTCCAGCTTAAACTGACAGATTTGTATGGGAATTTTTGTATTATGTTAATTAGAGGACATCGACCTTAGCAGGTTAAGAGAAATTGTGTGCACAGCAGAAAAAAAATGAAACCATCATTTTTGTTCTGCATGATGACACAGCATGAAAGGAACATCACACAAAAAAATCTGCCGTTTTCACCTGAAAGTGGTCCAATGTTAAGATGAATTCACATTTTCAAGCTATGGGAAAGATGATCTGGAAATGATATGGCTATTCTCTTTTCCACTCATTTTGGATTGTGTCATATCGCTGGATCTACAAAACAGACGGCCTCGGACTTCAAAGTATGTCATCAGAAGAAAACGTTTGAAGTCTGAAAACATCTGATAAAACTTTGATTTTGTCCTGTAATGATACATGAACTACTTGCTGAAGAGTCAGCTTCTTGGACCAACTGAAAACGACTTTCAAAAACCTGTTAAAGAGAGCATATATGCTCGTTATAATTTTTCAGACTCTGTGGGACACCGACACATTATCTCATATTATATTCTAATTTATTCTCAGACTTCACATGTGTAGTCATCCTTGATAGCCGGGGCCTCTTCTGCACAATGAACAAAAACAATGTCACACTGTGAAACTTCTCCTGTCTGGAATCTTCCTAGAGAGAGACGCGTTTCATTTGTATGACACTTGTCTTCTCTGTGCTCAGAGGAACTGTACTCAGAGTCAAAAGAAAAGTCCCCATGGAAGCTTTACGCACATGCCTGGTAACTAATTGGACGACAGCACATACAGCGCTGGGCAAATTTCACATCATTGTGCTTTGCATATTCAGATTTTCGGGTGATGCAGCAGAGGCTGTCGCAGGATCGTAACAATGCCATCATAACAATGTCATTCCCTAGATAGAGAACAACCTTTGACCAGGGCTTAATAGGGGATGCCCATAGAGATCTGGTCAAAAGTAGTGCACTAAATAGGGAATAGGGTGACATTTGGCACAAACATTCTGTCTTTACCTTTCTGCTCCATTAGTTTAGCCTATCTTTCAGGAAAGGTGTGAAGCGATATCCTTTATGAGTGGCCCGGGGGCATGTGAAGTCAATTCAGGAAGATGATCAAATAAAGATATCCACCTCGAGCTATCCTTTTATCACCCATGTTGTTGTGCTTATGGCTTGCACATTTATATCATATTTACACTCTTGTAACCTTTTACAAGGTATATTTGTCTGAGACAGAGTGGGTCTTTGTGAACGATTTAGAAATGTAACATTGATAGGCCTATCTTATTGACATTTATGTGTATGGGGGAGAGGTTTGCTTAGAGGCCAATACATTGTGGTACTGTACACCATGACCTCCTGCTGTTTTTAATTCACACGTTAACAAAACAAAATGATCAGTTTCAGGATATTTCAGAACTACTGAAAGCACGTTCCAAATTTCTGCCACACTCAGATTGTTTTCATCTTCCCTTCCGTCTCTCTTTTGCATCCGTCTCCTTCCCTGCAGTGCAGTTTTGAGGAGCTTTCGTATTAACGGTCCCTTGATTCATTTGGACTTGGGCTCATGTGTCTCAAAATGCCTGGAGGTTGAGATCCTGAGACTATTTCTCCTTTTATGATTCCAGCTGCGCACACTTTGTTCACCCTTTCAATTACAAGACGCCATTAAGGATTTTTTTATTAACAAATCCTCTTCAACACAATTTCCCCTTGCCTCCTAAATCTGCTCAGCTTCTTCTCCCTCCAGGCTGTCTGCGCTGGCCTCCCTTTGTGTGTGTGTGTGCGTGTGTGTTCTTGCATGCGCTGTGCATGTGTGTGTGTGCGATCTGTGTTTTACATATGGAGTTACTCTATCTCAAAGGCGACGTCTGCCTATTGGCTGCTTTTCATTTATCTTTGCCTGTCCAGGGAGAGCGTAAACACATCATAGTGATGCTTTATGCAATTCTGGCTCAAAACTTTGTCTCACAACGGGATACTATGGATCATGGCAGCTGTTAATTTGAAAGGGGTGTATGCATGAGAGACAGATACAATGTGATCCATCTTTATTAATAGAAAAAAATAATGAAGAGTGATAGGCCTATCATTAAACAACTCAATGAGAAAACAAATAGCTTTTCATTGGGATACTGCTACCTCCGGGACTTTTTTTGTCAATTGGTAGGTAATAAAAGTCCAAACTCAAAACTGTTATATATCTTTTAAATAGTGCATTTTGCCAATACTCCACAAATGAACTCTCCAGCCTTACATCCATTCCCCAGGTTACTCGAGACACACATTTAGCTCAAATTGGCAACTACTGTACGCCAAATTTCCTGTCGTAGGATAGCCCAAGGCAAAGTCATTATTATCCTTTGGTGATTGCTTGAGTCCTCTGGGTGCATGATATCACTTCGAGCCCTTACCAAACAATGGCGGTCAATTTCTCTCCCATCGGATCTAGAACCAGTAGTAACCACCAATTTCAATGAAAGTTATCTTAAATGTAAGACACATCTAATACTAGCTAGCTAAAGTGTTTGAGTCACCTCAGCCGTTTTCTTATAAAACAACTCAGTTAGCAACGCTAGCTCGTTAACGTTACATGCTGACCACACCGCCAGCGTTGCGTGCCCGAGTGTTGCTAAATAAATGTACACATACATGTTATTCAATAATACATTTTAAAAAATAAAAAAAATGTATTCAATAATTTCATCTAAACTGTTGGCGCACGTCAATGAGTGTCTGCATAGCCAGGCACTAAAATAGAACTTGACTCTATTTTTGAAACTTCACGCACTGCAAGTCCCGCCTCTCCCATCTCCTCATTGGTTTTGAGGCGCATATACCCACTTGGGTGATTGAAAGATGAACTGAGGTCCACACTCCAGTCCAGTTGGTGATGGTAATGCATCTTAAAGTTGGTTGCCAACTGCCATATAAAGTCCACAGAAGAAGAAGAAGAAGACTACCGAAGGAGGAGAGATTACATTTGCATCCAACTTTTAAGGTGCATACACCGCCACCTACTGTACTGGAGTGTGAGGCCAGTCACGACCTACCTACATTAAATTCTCTTCATTAGTCCTGTTCTTCTAAGAAAGTTAAATAGACACCACCTCCCTCCCCTTTCCTCCCCCCACTACACCACCCAAACCCCAACCCTGTCCAGGATCTCTAACCCTTTCACACAATCTCTCCCTGTCGACGTCATACAGTTCACAAAATATCAACACACGCTCCCCCCATTTCCCCCACGAAATACTCATCACACAGACTTGTTTCATGTCTCCCTATCATTCACAACGTGACATTCAGACATGTGTGCCCAAACCGTAGTCTACTCCACACAACTTCCTCTCTCTTACATCCCATACTCCCCACCTCTTCCTTAACTGACCAGTGCACGGGATAAACTACTACTAGCATCCCACTCCCTTTGCCAAAGATTGAGCCGTTTTGCCCGGATCAAGGACTTAACTTCCCTGCGGCCCAACGTGACCTGAATATCTACCCACTCGCGCCTCACCGCACACTTAGCCACCACATCAGCCTTCTGATTACCCTCCATAGCCACATGGGCAGGAGCCCATCAAAAGCTTACTACCACACCCATCCTCTCCAATCCCATTGACAGCACCATCATCTCCACAAACAAGTCTCCCCTATTCAACCTGCCTGTCTTCACACTACTCAACACTGCAGCCAAATCAGAACAGATCTCCACTCTTGAGTGGTTTCACCTCCTCCATGCATCTCAAACCTATCATCATGGCCATCAACACGGTTGCATACACTGACACATAATCAGTTAACCGCTTACATACTCTAACATTAAAATCTTGGATATACACCCCTGCCCTACCACTGACTGAATCCTTTGAACCATCTGTATATGTCCTTAAAAAACAAATAAAACCAATTCATCTATACTGTATATTTCTCCATACACTGTCTCTCCTTCCGTCAATAACATCCACATCTACACTTGGTTTCAGAAACATCCACGGAGGAATGTTCCCCAATGCAATTGCCAGCCCTATCTCACTCTCCCCCAGTCCATATTCTACAACTTTCTGCCCAATTGTCCACCCGTACACACTCTGCTTACCCACTCCCAGCATTCCCCAGTTACCGTGACCACAGGATTCAATCTCATCCAGTACGCTAATCCAAGTTTGTCCCACCTTATCCTCAGTGGCAGTTCCCCACTATCCACCTGCAATGCCTCAACAGGTGTCATCCTGAAGGCACCCACACACAATTTTTTTTAAATTTTACCTTTATTTAACTAGGCAAGTCAGTGAATCAAGTCAGTCAAAATCTTATTTTCAATGACAGCCTAGGAACAGTGGGTTAACTGCCTTGTTCAAGGGCAGAACGACAGATTTTTACCTTGTCAGCTCAGGGATTCGATCTTTCAACCTTTCGGTTACAAGTCCAACGCTCTAACACTAGGCTACCTGCCACCCGATCTCAGGGCCCTTGACTGTATCCTATCCAGGCGCTGTAGTACCGTTTTGGCTACCGATCCATATACAAAGCACCCAGAACCCAAAGATGACTTGATCAATGCCTGATACATACACAGTAGTGTTTGTCTATCTGACCCCCTATCGTATCCTGCCACTGTCCTCATGAGGTTCAGCACCTTCCTACACTTCATTTTAATATACTCAACAAGTCTCTTCCATATAAGCCTCTCGTAAAATCACATACCTAAATACTTAAACTCAGACACCCTGCCTATATCCTGCCGTATATTTGAAGCCTAACATATTTAACCGTACTCCTAGAAAACACCACAAAGCAGGACTTGGCCACAGACATCATAAACCCCCATGTTGGAGACCAATCTTCCAAAACTCCCACAGCTTCTTGCATCTTCCTCATCACATATTTCACCTTCCCACCTCTCTTCCATACAGCCTCATCATCAGCATACAAGGCCACACCCACTCCCTGTTCCACCTCCTTAAATGTGTAATCTATCATCAGGGTGAACAACACTGGACTAACCACACTTCCCTGAGGAGTACCATTGTCCACTTCAAACCACATTGGCAATTCTGACCCCACCCTCAACCGTATGACCCGATCAAACAGGAAGTCCATGATCTAGTTATACAGACATCCTCCAATGCCCAACGCACTCAACTTGATCAACAACCCTTCCTTCCACATGGTATCGTAAGCTTTTTCAATGTCAAAATACACAACATTCATCACGCCTTTTATTTTCAGGGCCTTGGCTATCTCTGTACTAACTGTCACCAGGGCATCCATGGCAGACCTCCCTCTGACCAGACTTTGCCTCCGGCTATCCTATAAAAGTACATTTTGGCTACAATACAGCTTGCTAACATACTATTGGGATTGGCTTCTGAACGATCCACCAAAGGGATCTGCCAAAGATTATTCCAATCTCGCAGAGTCGTAAGAGGCTACCTGAGGGGTGTGTCCTTAGATACAAACCTCAGTCAATCACTAAAACAAGCTCTTTCATGCAAGGAGATTTGATTGGGTAAGGCCCCTGGCTTCTAGTCCTCCTTTGCACTCTAATTGGTTGTTGAGTAGGGTACCTGTATCTCATCTACATGGTGTGCACAGGGACATAACTGTTTACTTTCCCAAACACAATTAAGAAGTGATGAATTACGTACCAACACATTTCATATTCTGTTCTGTTGGCAATGCTACAGTGAACACTGTATATGAGCTTTGCATACAAGGATATTAATTAGCATTTATTCATGCATGTGTATGAAAGGACCAGTCATCCACACATCTATCTGAGCATTGTGGAAGTTGTTTAATCATTTGAGCTTGTGGCAAATCAGGAACAAATTGTTGTAGCATTTTAGGTAATATGGTGCATGATGAAGTAGTGCAGACAGAGATGTTAATGAATTGTCGGTGTAATTTGTGTCTTCGTGAGAGTAGCCAGTGATCTGTATTGTTTTTAAAAGCATTTGGCCAGAATTGGCATGATAATACGCGTCATGCTTGAGATGATGATTGAGAATCATTGAGAGGATAATCAACTTTTTTAACAAACAATTACTTCCAGATAGTAGCAGGGTTAGAGGACTTAGTACAAGAGACTAGCAATAATAATATGGTGTTTACACAATACGCACATCATGTTTAAATTCACATGATCATAAAACATTCTTGATCCTCAATTCATCTTGAATCACTGTGCACAGTTGTTTGGTGAATTAGCAATTGTTGCCATGCAAAAACATTGACCGAGATAATCCACCATCAGGTAATGTATTCTGTACATGTGTTTCTGTGTCATATTACTATAGTGTAAAGGTAAGACATTCACTGCGTCGGTGAAGGGAGTGAGATATGGGACCACAGAAGCTCTGCCCGGGTGTCATGTGTGATAGGAGTGAATTGGATTGATTCTGGCCAGGGTCTGGTCTGGTCTGCAGGCTGACGTGATTGACCATCGTCTCCTACTTGGCTATGGTAAGATCATGTCTCCTCTACGCAGGCAGCCGCAGCACGCTCTGGACTCTGGGTAAACCATCCAATCGGCCCGCCGCCGTCTATAGGCCATCCAGAGAAGCAGCAGTGTACCCGTCATCAGCGAACACCCCACCACCATCCCCAGTATGACAAGCATAATCTCCATCTCTGCTGCCGTGTCTGAAATTCATACAGTAACACAAGTCGTCACAAATGCCACCCTATTCCCTATATAATGCACTACTTTTGACCAGGGCCCATAGGGAATAGGGTGCCATTTGTGATGCATCCACAGTCTACACACAGCAGGCACTAATTTCCTCTCTGATAAGGATCTTTTGAGCGTATTATCAAAGACTGGATCACATTTTATTACGTAGTCGCGCTAATAATTACCCATCTCCCCTGGGAGAGAAGAATTCTCTGCTCCTTTCAACATGGGACCAAAGGATATGCGGTTCCTCAGATTGGTGATAGCCTCTGGACCCTCCTCAGAGAAGAGATCTCTGGGCTGAAGACACTGCTGCAGTTAGAACAGAGAAAAACATGGCGTGTGTGCATGGAAAACGATGAGTTGGAGGAGATAACCGGTAATTACGATGTTTCTGGGTCTCTTTCCAGGTACGTGGTGTATTATACATCCTTCCTCTGTTATTAATATGCCTCAAACATGTTGCCTCAGCTGTTGTTGTTTGATATCAATGTCACTGGAAATAAATAATTTTATACAACACATAATTAATCTTCTAACAATAGTGAGGTTTTAGTTTGAAGGCTACATGCAAGGCTATATACCTCAAACAACACATAAAGGCCTATTTTGAGCTTGAAGGCAGCACACTAGGTCATATGCTAGGCAACATACTAAACAACACATAAAGGCCTATTATCAGCTTGAAGGCTAAACAATAGAAATTGAGAGAAATGTAGCTTTATGAGCATGTGGCATCTCCAGCTATTCCAATGGGGGGGGCATCTCCATCTCAGTATCAGTAAGTTTCCTTGTTTCCCCCAATGGCTCTAAGAAAAGTGAAATAGAGCCCTAGACACCGCTTCCCTCCCCTTTCCTCCCCCCCACTACACCACCCAAACCCCAACCCTGTCCAGGATCTTTAACCCTTTCACAACAATCTCTCCCTGTCGACGTCATACAGTTCACAAAATATCAACACACGCTCCCCCCATTTCCCCCACGAAACACTCATCACACAGACTTGTTTCGTGTCTCCCTATCATCCACAAAGTGACATTCAGACCTGTGTGCCCAAACCGTAGTCTACGCCGCACAACTTCCTCTCTCTTACATCCCATACCCCCCCCCCACCTCTTCCTTAACTGACCGGTGCTCGGGATAAAATTGCCTCGCCTTACTACTAGCATCCCGTCTCACCCTCTCACACTCGGTATGGTTCCTGAGGCAGATGCTCAGATCGCAGTGTAGGTATGCCATGGAGTAATTAATCATCTGGAAGAGACTGATGGTGAAGCTGGCACGTTTTGACAGGATGCTGGGTAACAGCCTGATTCCTCGCGGGCTCAGTGGTGACCTGAAAGTTCACACAACAAATCACAACAACTGTGGGACTGAGAGGGGGGGTTGAGTATCGGTCGACAGGAGCAGAAAAACATTCACAGGACATTTCAGTAGACGCTCTTATCCAGAGTGACTTACAGTAGTGAATGCATACATTTCATACATTTATTTACTTTTTTCCCCCCGTACTGGTCCCCCGTGGGAATCGAACCCACAACCCTGGCGTTGCAAACACCATGCCCTACCAGCTGAGCCACATGGGACCCGTGATAGGACGTGTGATAGGAACAACACTGAACTTCGTTTTGAAGTGAATTTGATGGTGAGTGTAATTCAAATAGCAAGGGTCACAAATGTTTCCGACAACAGCAAGTCAACACAAAGTAAAGAAGAGTGGAACAATGGATTTGGTGGTTATCATTGATGTCCTGTTCATATTGATCGTGACGGCCTTGCCATTTGAGGTTAAATGCCCCCTCTCCTAAAACTGTTATGAGGATGTGTTTATGCGATATGATCTTAAGACAAGTCATTTGATAAAAGCATATTCAGCACTAATTCAGGGATTTATCAGACTTAAAAGATGGATCTTTGGAAACCATAGGCTACTCAGCCGACTAAAGCGAAGTTCCAAATGGTCTGGGAGCAAACCTGACCGCAAGGAGACATGTTTCGCTGTCCATCAATCCTCATCCTAACTGGGGGATTAAAAAGACACCCCTCTTCCTTGTCAACACTTTTCCAAGTAGATAAAACTTCCCTGTTCAGATATAGGCAGTGGTGGTAGTCCACAGCTAAAGAGTTTATTTACTGTTGGTAGACATTGTTTTTTTTTGTTGCTAAGTGTTTCATTTGCCATCTATCCCAAAAATGCTGCTTAACTGCAATAAGACCATCAGCAAGCAAGCCTTGGGAGGTGCTGTCTATATACGGTGAAAAAAATATTCCAACATTCAACACATGCCTGCTAACCTGGATCAAGCGGGATTGATTTGATTCCAGGACATTATTTGACTTGATTGGAATGTTAGTCAGTATTGACAGTTTAGTCCCATTCTGGAGCTGTTGGTAGTAGGGCTGCTGGAGATATTCCATATATGAAACACAACAATATGAACACCTACCTGGAAAACACACAACAAGTGGTGTTGATTTCATCAAGCTGAACAGTGGGCGAGAGACAGCAGGACTTTATCTCTAGGTTCACCTGGCTGTTGTTGGTTTTCAGTTTGATTACCACATGGATGATCCCCAGAGCCGGGACAAAGTCTCCGGGCAGAACGTCGCGCTCCAGGTTCAAGTTCATCTCGGCCGTGTAGTTGCCAGTGCCACAAATATCATCGGAAATTACCGCTAATCTGAAAACAGATTAGAACAAACATGAAACCTATAATTTAAAAGCAGTTGTAATGCAAATACATGTTAAAAAAATATTGGTATTACTGTGTAGTTGCATAGGTATAGTGGCAACTTAAGGTATAGGGGCAACTTAAGGTAAAGTGTTACTACCTATCCAATTCAATTCAAATAAATTGATTAACTAATGTTGAATGTTAATATTACAATGCACTTTTTAATATCATAATAAATGAATTTGTTAATTAAATTAAATATCCTGTGATAATTACCCAGTGAGGAGATCGGGGGATGATAACCCAATCCTCTGGTGCAAGGCCAATGGATCTGACCCACTCCCAGACCCCAGGAGCTTTCTACCAGACTCATGCGCTGGACTTACTCCAGACAAAGCATGGTCATTCTCGACCCCATTAGTGGTCTGGTGCAGTAGTGCACTTGGCAGGGTGTGTTCCTTGGCCCTCAATCCCGTGGTCTCATCAGGTCGTGATTGGGTTAAGTTAATGTGGCTGGTGCCAGCTGAACTATCGGCAGCGAACAGCGCCGGCCATGTGCTAAACCCAGATTGCTCACTTTTCACTTCATGCACTATTTGAGCCTCTGAAGGGCTTATTTGCTCGTTATCGGCAGAAGCATGTGAGGCATTTGAATGCCGTTCCACTTTCTCCTCCGAATCTGTAAACGAGTCCCATTGGCTTTGAGATGGAGCGTCGAAAGGCATTATCTCAGAAGAAGATTGCCCTTGGCGATGATGCAAAGCCAGGCTGGCGGTAAGTGGCCCTGTGGGCGAGTAATCGTCGGTGGGTGGACTAGTCGATGTGTCATTATACGGACGAGGCGGTAAAAGGGGAACAAGGTGACTCCCCTTTAATGCCTCAGTGATGTCAGAGGTCACGATGTCCTCTTTAGCGATGTCAAAGAGAGGTGTCGCCGGTCGTACACGCTGCAGATGTTTTCCAACAGTTATGGACTGAGAGGCTGAGTTTCCTGATGTTGTTAATGTCGAAATGCTTATGTGATGCTTTCGAGCTGAAACATGTTGAATTATTGATGTGTGGGAAGTAGACGTCTTTATTGCAATATTAGGCTGAATAGTTGACTGCCCAACTGTGATTAATGATTTTGCAGCGGTAAGTGAATACAGATTTCCAACACTGTTAGGTGTAGAAAATGTTGATTTCACAATCTCTGGAGAGTCGTTAAATGTTACTTCCACATTTCTGATTTGATTTGGAGGGCCTGGGACTGTGCTTCGCGAGAAAGTCGTCATAAATACTTGTTTTTTTCCTTTTGTTGAGTGTCTTTGCTGATTGCTTTGCTTATGTTTTGTTGATGCATTGGCATATTTTGTAAGCGTGACCCTATGGGTAGAGAATTGTTGCGGTTTAGACACAATATGTGGTTTCTTATTAAAAGATACAATTCGTGATAGTGTCTGGCTTGGGGTTATCACAGTCTGCACTGGCATTTTATGACTTGGCGCTTGGCTGGAGAATGACTTATTTTCCTCTTCCAGCAATTCAGAGAGATTTTCAGCCCGATGAATGTCTCTGTGTGCTGTTGCTCCCAACAGTTTAATTAAAAGATGGGAGGGAGACATGTTTGCAGACGTGCGTTTTTCCTCTCTAGCCAGTCTTTCTGTGGTTTTCATTATCCCATGGTGAACAGTACTGCTCTTGTCCATTGTCATTTCTGTCACCTCCTCAAGAGAACCTTGAGGCTGAGAGAAGTCAGACTCCTGTCCTTTGTTGTTTTTCAGCTTTAGTATGTTCACATTTTTCAATTCGTTAGGTGTTTCAAGGTTCCCAGCACTGTCTGCAAAGATTCGAAAGGTGTCACCACTCGACTTGATGTCACCGCGACCTACTGCAAGTCTTTGTTCGGTTGACCTTTTCACATCGACGTGTGTTGTTGTTGTCATCATGGCGGACACATAAATGTCTAACTTACTTGTGGTTTCAGAAATACGTTTTGTGGAAAACGTAACTCCTTTCTCTGTTGTTCTTGGCAACTGAGCATTTACTTTAGCACTTGGCTTCACTGTCTGTGACAAAACAACGGGAGGCGCGGTCCGTTTATCGATACTGTTTACATTGTCGGCACTCTTAGAATATGGCTTTTTGGACAGTGTTCTCATCATAGTTACAGATGCACGTTGCATGTTAGAGACTTCTGGCAGGAGGCTCATAGGCTGCTGCTCTTTGAACAGAACACTGGGCTGTGCTGGCAGGTGGCCAGTGGTACTCAACTCAGACATCAAAGATTTCACACTCTCTGTCAGAGCCTGAGAGGCAGGAGGAACTTTGACAGCTGCCGTGGTCCGCCTCGTAGAGCGGAAGGATGTTGTTGCACTTTGGCTTTCGATTGATGGCATTCTCATAGGCAAGGCTGATTCGTCAATGTGGTCAGTGGTGTGGCTTTTTGATGTGATTATTTCACGAGCTTGGCTAAAGAGAGAATTAAACGAGTCTAGCATACCACTTATTATTGATCCATTGTTGGGGTTGTTAGCCCCACTGATGGGGTCATTAACCCCACTGTTGGGGTCAGCCATCCCACTGTTTTCAATGTTTTGGTCAGATAGACCATGGACAGAAGGAGATGGCGCATTGATGAGAGGAATTGTCATAACTTGCCCAACAGCATGCTCCCGCTCTTCCCCTCGCCCATCTTCAAAACTGAACTCTGTGTCCTTATTTGTAATGTCAACACCCGCCAATGTGTGATCGCCAAGAAAACTATGAAGTAAACTGGAGGATATGTTTTGGAGTTTTACAGATGAATTATCTTGGATTTGAGAAACCAATTTTGACTGGTTTCTGAGATTCACAGTCTTCCCAGACATCTTTTCTTCTTTATCGCTCAATGATAATAATAAAGTGTGAAAGATCTCTGAAGTCGAAGGATAAGGCATGCTGGTTGTTGATAACAACGTTTTATCAAAAGATTTGCTAATATCACTCAATCTGGAAACTGTCTCATTTTCCACCTTTGTAGTGAGAAGCACTGTTCTGGTTGTGTTTGCCTTGACTTCAATCGTTCCTGAGTTTGAGAAAGATGTACTAGCAAATGAATCATTCAACATGATTTTACTGAGATTCATTTCAGAGTTTAATGAGGAAAGGGGGGTTATGAACTCATAATCTAGCCCATCCAAAACATTTACAGTGAAATCAAATGTGCTCTTTTTGGATGTTTTGGCACCATCAAATACTACTGTTTTGTCCTCTTGTTTCTTTGTTGTCACTTCAAATGAGCTCGGCATTGAGGCCTTGTGGTGTCTGGAGTTTACAGTAAGCATATTTCCATTTCCTCCAAGACTGAGTGAGCTGTCTCGGTCGAACAACGCAGACAGAACAGCCATTTTTTCTGTTGACGATGGCCTTTTTTCTTGCAGGCAATTCAAACACATGTTTGTCATCATGCGCTCCGTAGTCAAAGAAACGTCCTTTCTGTCACGCAAGATGGATTCTGACTCACTCAATGGATACTTGTTTCTTTCCAATTCCAAAATCCCATTTTCATCTGCGTCTTGGCCTCGTTTTTCCTCATTGTCATTTGACTTGGCCCAGTTATCAATTATGTGAGGATGAGTGGCAGTCACCATAGGTACTCCCAGCCTCCGTCGTGTGGACATAAGAGTGATAGATTCAGCGATTCTTTGATTCCTGTTAACAAGTAGAGAGTGAAGCAGCAATTCTGAGGCTTTCTCTTTCTCCACGTCTTTGGACAAATGAGGCACAGGCATCACGGTGCCATTCTTCATTGATTCAAATCCAGCTTCATAATTAGAGATCAATGTGAGATTTGCTTCATTGGCCTCAGCTGGCATAGGTAAATCGGAGCCCTCTTTCCAAACAAAGCCTCCAGTTGACGAAGCAGCAATTGCATCTTCAGCAGTTGTGGCGTTCGTGAAATTGTGCCTTTCATGTGGCGTATGGAACAAATCTGTCCCTGGGGATGCACTTACAGCCACAGTCTGGAGGTGGCTATTCTCTGTGGGCATTGTTACTGCTCCACCATGACCTTTGTTGTTCTGCTCTTCAGACACTGACTCTATTGAGACTGGAACTTCTGCTGCTGCTGGCGGTGACGGATAGGGATAACCTTGCAGGTCTCCATTTTCAGCTTGCACTACAAGGAGATACATTTGAGTCAATCGTCTTTTCGCTGTCATAGGAAATGAATTGGAAATCATTTCCTATGAAAATGGTTAATATCAATCAACATAATGCAGAGATGTTTAATCATGCATAGCGAAATATTCAGCTTGCGTTCATTAAGTCGACCCAAACAGATCAATATTCATTACTATGTCACGTTTTTAATAAGAAACTCATTTGGAATGCACTCTAACTCAGAATGTATTGTATACTGTAGCAAATAACTAGCAATTTATCAAGCCTTAACAGAGACAATATCATGATTAATCTGCCAATAAGGACACTAGTCTACTGTTAACCTATTAGTAACCTCAGAACAATGGCTGCAGTGAAAATCACTCTGTAGCCATTACCATGAACTATTAACAATATTATTTGCTTAACATCCTGCCTTGCAGGGAAAACCACAAGCAGCAAGCAGCAAGGAGCCCACCAACATATCATCAATCATACATATATCACATAAAGGCACACAAAAAGCACATACATACCTGTGAGAATGAAAACAAATAGCATTAAATAGAAATGACTGCTCATCCTGTTTATACCAGAACAGGTGAATATTCTTCCCCCAAAAAAGTGTTGCTTGCAAACCCTGCTTGCTATTAATCCAACACAGGTGGGAGCTGTAGTTTTGTAGATATACAGCCAGTGTGATCACATACGGAGAGCTTTGTCCTCGACTCATTTCATTTTGATACATGGATTAGATTTCGGTGACATGTACTGTAAACAAGTAACAAGCTCCAGGTCTCCTCTCTCTTCAGTCATCGTGCTGCTGATACATTCATAGGTATCCCTTTTCCTACTGTTGCTCCATTTCTAAGATGGCATTATTAAAGAGAGAGCGAGAGACACACACAACCAGACACACACACACACACACACACACACACACACACACACACACACACACACACACACACACACACACACACACACATTGCCCTTTTAATTAAACTCATGGTTGTAATCTTTACATGATTGGCAGTGATGCAAAGCTGTTAACAAGCATGCAGTGTAATGATCCATTTAGAGCAGGGGGTCCTCCATGCCATAGATAGAATATATATCCTCAAGCTGTGTACCCAGTGCCAGGGCTTATAATCACATGAACAGCCCTAAACCACAGGAATATACGCTATCATCCTAATCCATTTTCCCCAAACACATCCAGTATGTTAAAGCTCTTTAAAATCAATGTCAAATGTGAGCATTTCAGCCATTTCCACACATGATTAATATACAGTCGTCTCCAAAAAGATAGGCACCGTTGATAAAGATGAGCAAAACATTTTGGAAAATGATGTTATTTTACACGAATACAGTTGCTCAGATAAAGATAGTTTGTAGGTTAATTAACAAGTCATATTTTTTTCTCAAAAGCATAAGGGTCAAAATAATTGGCACCCCTGTTGTCAAAGTAGTTACAAGTTTAGTACTCGGTCCAGTATTCCTAGCACGCAATGACTACATCAAGCTTGTGACTACAAACTTGTTAGATGCATTTGCAGTTTGTTTTGGTTGTGTTTCAGATTATTTTGTGCCCAATAGAAATGAATGGTAAATAATGTATTGTGGCATTGATGAGTGAGAAAGTTACAGAGGCACACAAATAATACGGCCAAGGCATGCTAACCTACCTATTATTGGTAATGGTGAGAGGTTAGCATAACTTGGGTGTATGATCTTTGTGCTTCTGTTAACTTTCTCACTCGTCATCACTCACAATTCATTCAATATTATCCGTTATCATGGTAGCATCCACAATAATGTTTAGAAACATATTCTATTCTCAATTTATAATAAAAATGACTAAATACTAAACTTAGCGGTGACAATGTTCTCCCCTATCTTTTTGAGAATACAAATATTACATGTTAAACAAAATCTTTCTCTGAGCAATTGTATTAGTATAAAATAATATTCTCAATATTTTTGGAAATTGAGAATACAAAATAGCCCAGTATTTGTATTATTTATTTTATAAAGTATTCTTTGCTCCTCTTTATCAAGGGTGCCAATAATTTTGAACCCCACTGTATGTTAGGAAATGGCTGAGTGATGTACACTGAGTGTACAAAACATTAGGAACACCTGCTTTTTCCAAGACATAGACTGACCAGGTGAATCCACGTGAAAGCTATGATCCCTTATCGATGTCACCTGTTAAGTCCACTTCAATCAGTGTAGATGAAGGGGAGGCGACATGTTTAAAGAAGGATTTTTAAGCCTGGAGACAATTGAGACACGGTTTGTGTACAGTATGTGTGCCATTCAGAGGGTGAACTAGCCAACTTGACGTAACTGAACACTGCTAATGTTTATGACCTTGTTTGTGTACAAAATGCAAAGAACAACTAAATCCAATTAAAAATAATGACGTTTTTTTAATAGCGTGCACTCTGCTTAGCTATCCGAACATCTTAAACGCTGTTTGAAGTTAAACTTTACATATTAAATATTACGCCAGCTGGGAGGGAGGAACTTTTTCATTTATTAGTTGGTGTTTCATAACAGAAAATTAAAAACCATGCGTGAGGCTTAGCTACATTGTCCTTGGGCAACCTGTCATAATACACAACAGAACACAGGGGGGTACATGGGAATATAAAACCGTGCTACAATAAAAATGGCTTAAGAAACAGCTACTTCAAACAATGTCCGCCTCGGGATATGTTAAGCGTGATACGCTGAATGAAAGGTGTCATTTCCAAATGGCATATGTGAACTTTGTTTTCACGCACAAGAAAGGGATATAAAAAGACTGGGAGTCTTTTTTGGGGTCGGTTGGAGAGACTCATGTGATCAGCTTCATACAGGAGTGGAGTATCTCCAATCCGTGAAGTTCTCTGAGTTTAGCCATATGCCTAGAAACAAAAACAGACAAGATTCATGTAAGCAAACATAATGTCCCTCTAGGTTGACCTTTGGGTGAACCTATTCTATTCTTTTCACTCCCCTGAATTGGATGTTGTCATGGGAAGTCAAAAGAGGAGTAGAGACACAGAGCAGACTCCTTTAATTTATACGGTATTCTGCCTCTTTTCTGACACTTCGAGGTTAAACGTGTTTCTACCATCGCACATCCGTTGGGACAACAGTTACATCCACATCAGCAGGGTAGAACCAACTTGCTGAAGGCTGCTGTCTACTGCACCACACAGTTTAGTAGGAGGATATACAGTGTCTTCAGAAAGTATTCACACCCTTGACTTATTCTACATTATTGTGTTACAGTCTGAATTCAAAATTGATTAAATAGCTTTTTTTTATCACCCATCTACAAACAATATCCCATAATGACAAAGGGAACACGTTATTTAAAAAAAAAATTACAAATTTACTGAGAATGAAATACAGAAATGTTAGAATCACCCTTTGGCAGTGATTACAGTGGTGAGTCTTTCTGGGTCAGTCTCTAAGAGCTTTGCACACCTGGATTGTACAATATTTGCACATTATTCTATTCACAAAATTCTCCATGCTCTGTCAAGTTGGTTGTTGATTATTGCTAGATAGCCATTTTCAAGTCTTGCCATAAATTTTCACGGCGTTTGAAGTCAAAACTTTACGCTTTTTATTCAGGACATAAAGTTCCTTCTTTGGAGTGTCTGTAGGAAAGCAGACTAAACCATATTTTCCTCTAGGATTTTGCCTGTGCTTATAACTGTATTCTGTTTCTTTTTATGCTATGAAACTCCCTAGACCTTACCGATGACAAGCATACTCATAACATGATGCAGCCACCACCATGCTTGAAAATATGAAGAGCAGTACTCAGTGATGTTTTGGATTTGCTCTTTGTAATCAGGACAAAAAGTTCATTTCTTTGCCACATTTTTTGTAGTATTACTTAAGTGCCTTATTGCAAACAGGATGCATATTTTGGAATATTTTTATTCTGTACAGGCTTCCTTCTCTTCACTCTGTCATTTAGGTTAGTTAGGTGGAGTAACTACGATGTTGTTAATCCATCCTCAGTTTTCTACTATCACAGCCATTAAACTGTAACTGTTTTAAAGTCACCATTGGCCTCATGGTGAAATTTCTGAGCGGTTTCCTTCTTCTCTGGCAACTGAGTTAGGAAGGACACCTGCATCTTTGTAGTCACTTACTGTGTGAAGTAACAATGTTTATGTAACCACGTCCATTTGACTGACATCGGACCCTGAGTTGATGAGTACCTGGAGAGACTTGGACTAGTCGCCCCACAGCAGGTTGGCATGGAGAAGGGGGCGAGTAAGGGGAGAAGAACAATTATCTTTAAGACCCACCAGAGTACTCACTCCAACGAATGAGCTGGGTCTCTTGAAGGGACAGGTAGACACATAATGACCGACAGAACCACAATACAGACAACACTGGATGTTCAGTCTGTGTACGAGCTGCATCGGCTCGGGAAGAGGCAACTCGGCAGCCTTTGGAGGCTCTTGGAGGAACTCGGGTAAGCTCAGAACCTATCAGGGACTTCCGGAGTTCATCAGATGCAAGGTGGGATCCTTGAGTGAGCAATTGGGACCGCAATCAGACCCCTTCTCCCTCCTACGTTCCCGTAACCATCCATCGATCCGGATGGTTAAGACGATGATCGAGTCGAGCTCCGTTGGTAGTTCCTGGGCTGCAAGCTCATCCTATACCCCCGCCGATAATCCATGCAGGAACGTGTCGAACAACGCTTCCGGGTTCCAGGTACCCTCTGCTGCCAGCGTGCGGAACTCCACCGCATAGTCTGCCACACTGAGGGAGCCCTGCCAAAGCTGGAGTAACTTCCGGGCAGCCTCTCTCCCGGACACCGGAGCCTCAAAAACCTTCCTCACCTCCACCACAAATACCTCCAGACTGAGGCTGACGGCGGACTGTTGCTCCCACACCGCCGTGGCGCAGGCAAGTGCCCTCCCGAACATCAGCATAATAATGTATGCTATCTTCAAGCGGTCCGAGGGGAACGAAGAAGGCTGCAGCTTGAAAACGAGGGAGCACTGGGAGAGAAAGACCCGGCAGTTTCTGGAATCTCCATCGTAGCGCTCCGGGGAGGTAAGCGGGGTTCCCGGGAAACCGGGGTGACGGCGCTACTACCAGCCGGGTTACTGAGGGGCTGGGAGGTTACCATCATGGTAGGCTGCCTAATAGACAGCACACGGAAGGAATTGCTCCCACAAAGCGTGCAATGCTAGGTCGTGACATTCGGCCACGTCCTGGAACCCTTCCATCAGACCACGAAGCATCTCCTAGTGTGTACCAATGGTGGCTCCTTAGGAGGAGATGGCGTAGTGGAGCTGGTCCAAGTCTGCTGGGTCAGTCATGGCCAGTTCGTACTATCAGGAATACAGTAACAATGTTTATGTAACAACAGGGGCAGGCAAACGACAGGTTAAGGCAGGCAGGGGTCGATAATCCAGAGCAGTGGCCAAGGTACAGGACGGCAAGCAAGCTCAGGGTCAGGTCAGGAAGAGGTCGGTAATCCAGAGGTGGAGCAAAGGTGCAGGACGGCAGGCAGGCTCAGGGTCAGGTCAGGAAGAGGTCGGTAATCCAGAGGTGGAGCAAAGGTACAGGACGGCAGGCAGGCTCAGGGTCAGAGACAGGCAGTGGTCAGCCGGGCGGGTACAGGGTCAGGACAGGCAAAGGACAAAAACCAGGATGAGAAAAAGAGAGACTAGGGAAAAACAGGAGCTGAGACAAAGCGCTGGTAGGCTTGAACAAACAAGACGAACCGGCAAGAGACAGAAAACACAGGTATAAATACACAGGGGATAATGGGGAAGATGGGTGACACCTGGAGGGTGGTGGAGACAAAATACAAGGAAAGGTGAAACAGATCAGGGCGTGACACACCATGCTCAAAGGGATATTCAATGTCTGCTTTTTTTATTACCAATAAGTGCCCTTCTTTGTGAGGCATTTGTGAGGCATTGGTCTTTGTGGTTGAATCTGTGTTTGAAACTCCCTGCTCGAATGAGGGACCTTACATATAATTGTATGTGTGGTGTACAGAGATGAGATAGTCATTAAAAAGTCATGTTAAACACTATTATTGCATACAGAGTGAGTCCATGCACATTATTATGTGACTTGTTAAGCACATTTTTACTCCCGAACTTATTTAGGCTTGCCATAAGGTTAGAGCGTATGGCCAGTAACCGAAACGTTGCGGACAAGGTAAAAATCTGTTGTTCTGCCCCTGAACAAGGCAGTTAACCCACTGTTCCCCGGGTAGGCCGTCATTGTATTTAAGAATTTGTTCTTAACTGACTTGCCTAGTTACATAAAGGAAATAAGAAAGGGGTTGATTACTTGACTCAATTCACATTTCAGCTTTTCATTTTTAATGCATTTTGTTAAAATGTCGAAAAACATCATTCAATTTGACATTATAACTTTAAAGGGATACTTACTGGCTTATTTCCACTCACAGTATTTGCAGGCAAACGAGAACAGAACAGCATAAAGAATGAGCCAGAGGTTGACACACTACCTGTACGTAAGAGTATTAGGACAAAGTGAATAAAAAAAAGAGTACTTGGATTTTTTGGGGGGCACGGAGAGTACTTTTAAAACCTGAAATATCCTGAGAATAAAGTCTAAATAAAATAGCGTGACTAAAGTGACAATATTTCGAAAATAAAGTGGCAATATCTGGAGAATAAAGTGACAATATTTTGAGAATAAACCCAACATTTTATTTTCAGAATGGTTCCCTGTTGCTGTGTGCGCCACTGTTAAAATACCTTAATTAGATGACCTGGTGAAACTATACTTTAGAATTGGCTTTAGTAACAAGAAAATCCTTGCTCTTTTAGCACATACTACCCATATTATTCTAAGTATTAGGACCTGGAAGAGGTTGTGCCAGAGATAGGGTCTTTTCAGGAAGAACCACACAGACTTGGATGGTTAAATACATAGGTAGAGATGGGTGGGCTGTGTGTGTATGTAGGTGTGTGTGTGTGGGGGGGTAGTACTACTCTTCAAGCATGGTGATGGCAGCATCATGTTATGAGTAAATATACATATTTAACAGGCGTCACTGTACTGCACACACACACACACACACACACGGTATCCCCAAAGCAATACCATTCTAACGGCCATGGTGCATTGTCAGGACACCGAATCAAGTTCTCTCTCTTGTTACCGTTACTGACTGCGAAGAGAAATGGAGTTGCATGCATCAGTCCCTTTCATGGTGCCCTTTGAATTCGCTACAATGTTGTTCTTTATCCCATACGTATGTCAACACCTTGCGTACTATCTTAGAGAGTAACAGTTAGACCAGTAGCCTGTATGTCCAAATGAAGGTTACATTTGTGTGTAATGGTATGGTGTTTTATGTACATTTCTAATGAAGGCTTCTCCGCAGAAGCGACAGTTACAGGGATGATAAAAACAGCTTGATTGCCTTGGCAACATCAGGGAAACTGGGCAGAAGAGAGTGCTGCTTAAAATACAGCAGTTCTGCAACATCAGTTACATACTGTAACTGTATAGGAAGCTCTGGGGACAAGTCGTCTGGATACTGAACAGCCAATAAATTGGCCGATGCAAACAGATGATTATCTTTAGCTGACAACACTTCTTGAGGGCTTGAACAGAAAAAGCAGATTGCGATTTTGTTCATGCCGGTGAACTTGCATTTGAATTGTGTATCTTAGCATGCATCACTCAAGACTAAGTTTAAAATGTGTGCAGCGCAATGGATATATAATGCACAATGTCTCAGTAATGACTGTCTTGGTTGGCAATACTCGGTATAGAAAACAGTCGGGCCGGCAACCTGGACCTACAGGTCGTGATGAAAACATTTGCCCACAGAAACGCAAGGCAATGCTGTCGCATACTGTAGCTACTATAGGCCTCAAGATAGAAAAAAGAAAGAGACAAGCACAGACACAGACATAGACACAGAAAAGCAGGAAGGAGGACTTCAGGAGACCAGAGAAGTCTCTGAAGTTGGATTTAACTTAATTGGATTTAATTTACCTTGAAACCTGTTGAGTTCAATAATAAATAGTGGCTTAATTTATCCTAAAGTCGACTACTTTTTTCCTCATTGTTAGGCTTTTGATGTGTAATTTTTATAAAGGTTTATAAACAGCAGTTAATTAGGAGCTACATACGGAATATAGCCTAGCTGTAGATAGTAGGCTATACTGCATAATAAAACAATCCCTAGTAAGCAAGTGTTTTGAGGGTGAACTGACTATAATTTGGGATTAATAGACTGGTTTGACGCACAACAATGTTCTATCCCAGCTGGGAGAGAGTGTGGGGATGGCTCATGTCATGCAGGGTCAGATAGGCTATACAGGACAGTTGTATATTCCCAAAAATATTTTGGTACTGTAGCTGATTAGTATGCTGTTGCATCGAAATGTGTATTTCACAATCGTCAATGTTTGAATTTCCAACTTTAATTACAAGTAATTACATTATTCCTGCCAGCCAGCTGTCTAAATGGCAGCATAGCTTTGTGTGTATAACTTTGTGAAATGTTAGACTTAACATGACAAAATGACAGCCAATTGGCATCCCAATAAACATTTATACATTAGCTAAAGCAAAGCTATGGCTACGTGCCATGGCACCACAGAAAGCCTATCATCAATTCGTTAGGCAGCCGCATAGACATATCACAATTTCAGCACCAATAAAGGAAATCTGAGGAAAATGCTGCAGAAGTTCTATCAACACATCTATTGTGCTACACGCGCATCGAGGACTCTGGAGCATTGCTACTTTCCCTTCCGGGACGACTACAAGGCTCTCCCCTGCCCTCCCTTTGGCAAATCATATCACACCTCCATTCTGCTCTTCTCCAACCATAGGCAAAAACGTAAGCAGGAAGCACCTGTGGTAAGGATTGTTCAACGTTGGTCTGACCAATCGGGAATATATTCTTCAAGATTGTTTTGATTACGCGGACTGGGAAATGTTCCAGAAATAGTATCGATGTATACACGGACTCAGTGACTTTGTTCGATTAGAACTTATGCAAACCAAAAAACGTGGATAGATGGCAACATTTGAGCAAAACTGAAAGTGCAAACCACCACATTTAACCATAGCAAGGCGACTGGGAACATGGACGCGTACAGACAGACCAGCTATGACCTCCGTAAGGCAAAGAGGCAAAACGACATTCAAGGTACAAAGTGGAGTCGCAGTTCAACATCTCAGATATGAGACATATGTGACAGGGACTCCAGATAATCATGGATTATAAAGGGAAAACTAAACTAAAGCTAAACACCTTCTTTGCCTGCTTTGAGGAAAACAACATCAAACTGCTTCTCACGAGGACTGTGTGCTCTCATTCTCCATGGCCGAGGTGAGTAAGTCATTCAGGCGTTAACCCTCGCAAGGCTGCCGGCCCAGGCGGCATCCCAAACCGCATCCTCAGACCATGTGCAGACCAGCTGGCTGGAGTGTTTAAGGACATATTCAATCTCTCCATATCCCAGTCTGTTGTCCCCACTTGCTTCAAGATGTCCACCATTGTTCCTGTACCCAAGAAAGCAAAAGTAACTGAACGAAATGACTATCGTAGCACTCAATTCTGTCATCATGAAGTGCTTTAAGAAGCTAGTTAAGGATCATATCACCTCCACTTTACCCGACACCCTAGACCCACTACAATTTGCATACCGCCCCAACAGACCCATGGATGACGCAATCGCCATTGCACTGCACACTGCCCTATCCCACCTGAACAAAATAAATACCTATGTAAGAATGCTGTTCATTGACTACAGCTGAGTATTCGAAACCATAGTGCCCTCCAAAGCGCTAAGCTCAGGGCCCTGGGTCTGAACCTCGCCTTGATGGACTGGGTCCTAGACTTCCTGACCCATGACTGATTGGCCACTCACGTCGCCAACTCAATCAAGTTTGCTGACGACACAACAGTGATAGGACTGATTACCAACAACGACTAGACAGCCTACAGCGAGAAGGTGAGAGCCCTGGCGGAGTGGTGCCAGGAAAATAACCTCTCCCTCAACATCAACAAAATGAAGGAGCTGATCGTGGATTACAGGAGAAAGCAGAGAGAGCATTCCCCCACTCGAGAGGGTCAAAAGATTCAAGTTCCTTGGCGTGCACATCACTGAGGACCTGAAATGGTCCCTCCACACCGACAGCATGGTGAAGAAGGCACAATAGCACCTCTTCAACCTCAGGAGGCTGAAGAAATACAGCTTGGCCCCTAAGATTTCTACAGATGAACCATCAAGAATATTCTGGGCTGTATCACCACCTGGTAGGGCAGCTGCACCGCCCGCATCCGCAGTGCTCTCCAGAGGGTGCTGCGGTCAGCCCAACACATCACTGGGGGCACACTGCCTACCCTCTAGGACATCTATAGCACCGGGGGCAAAGGTAGGCCAAGAAGACCATCAAAGACCTCAGTCACCCGAGCTATGGCCTGTCCACCCCGCTACCATCTAGAAGGCAGAGACAGTACAGGTGCATCAAATCTGGGAACCAAAGACAACAGCTTCTATCTCCAGGCCATCAGACTGTTAAACAGTCACCCCTAACCAGCCTCCACCCAGTACCCTGCCCTGATCCTTAGAGACTGCTGCCCTATGTACATAGAGTCATTGAACACTGATCACTTTAATATTTATATACTGTTTTACCCACTTCATATGTATACTGAGTCTAAGTATCCAAAACATTAGGAACACCTATATAAGAACTGCTGTAAACACGTTCTTTATGAATATACTGTCCATACCGTCTATAAAAAAACATTATACATACAGTACCAGTCAAAAGTTTGGAAGCACACCTCCTCATTCAAGGGTTTTTCTTTATTTGTACTATTTTCTACATTGTAGAATAATAGTGAAGACATCAAACCTATGAAATAACACATATGGAATTATGTAGTAACCAAAAAAGTGTTAAACAAAAACATTTTTGATTCTTCAAAGTAGTCACCCTTTGCCTTGATGATAGCTTTGCACACTTTGGCATTCTCTCAACCAGCTTCATGAGGTAGTCACCTGGAATGCATTACAATTGATAGGTGTGCCTTGTTAAAATTACATTTGTGGAATTTCTTTTGAGCCAATCAGTTGTGTTGTGACAAGATAGGGGTGGTATACAGAGAATAGCCCTATTTGGTAAAATACCAAGTCCATATTATGGCAAGAACAGCTCAAATAAGCAAAGAGAAGCGACAGTCCATCATTACTTTAAGACATGAAGGTCAGTCAATGCAGAAAATTTAAAGAACCATCAAGCGCTATGATGAAACTGTCTCTCATGAGGACTGCCACAGGAAAGGAAGACCCAGAGTTACCTCTGCTGCAGAGGATAAGTTCATTAGAGTTACCAGGCTCAGAAATTGCAGAGGAGACTGCGTGAATCAGGCCTTCATGGTCGAATTGCTGCAAAGACACCACTACTAAAGGACACCAATAAGAAGAAGAGACTTGCTTGGGCCAAGAATCACGAGCAATGGACAATAGACAGGTGGAAATCTGTCCTTTGGTCTGATGAGTCCAAATTAGAGATTTTTGGTTCCAACCGCTGTGTGTTTGTGAGATGTAGAGTAGGTGAACGGATGATCTACGCATGTGTAGTTCCCACCGTGAAGCATGGAGAAGGAGGTGTGATGGTGTGGGGGTGCATTGCTGGTGACATTGTCAGTGATTTATTTAGAATTCAAGGCACACACCAGCATGGCTACCACAGCATTCTGCAGCGATACTCAATCCCATCTGGTTTGCGCTTAGTGGGACTATCATTTGTTTTTCAACAGGACAATGACCCAACACACCTCCAGGCTGTGTAAGGGCTATTTGACCAACAATGAGAGTGATGGAGTGCTGCATCAGATGACCTGGCTTCCACAATCACCCGACCTCAACCCAATTGAGATGGCTTGGGATGAGTTGGACCGCAGAGTGAAGGAAAAGCAGCCAACAAGTGCTCAGCATATGTAGGAACTCCTTCAAGACTTTTGGAAAATCATTCCAGGTGAAGCTGGTTGAGAGAATGCCAAGAGTGTGCAAAGCTGTCATGAAGGCAAAGGGTGGCTACTCTGAAGAATTTCAAATATAAAATATATTTTGATTTGTTTAACACTTTTTTGGTTACTACATGATTCCATATGTGTTATTTCATAGTTGTGATGTCTTCACAATTATTCTACAATGTTGAAAATAAAGAAAAACCCTTCAATGAGTAGGTGTGTTCAACCTTTTGACTAGTACTGTATATTCCGGACACTGACATTGCTCGTTCTGATATTTCTTAATTTTGGAATTATGTGTGTATTATTTTGTATGGCTAGGTATTACTGCACTATTGGAGCAATAAACGTTGATTTGATGGACAGCGATCGGTAGTCTATAATCTCAGTGGTGGAAAAAGTACTCAATTGCCATACTTAAGTAAAAGAAAAGATACCTTAATATAAAATGACTCAAGTAAAAGTGAAACTCACCCAGTAAAATACTACTTGAGTAAAAGTCTAAAAGTATTTGGTTTTAAATATACTTAAGTATCAAAAGTAAAAGTATAAATCATTTCAAATGGCTTATATTAAGCAAACCAGATGGCACAATTGTCTTATTTAAAAAATGTACTGATAGCCAGGGGCACAGCACAACATGCAGACATAATTTACAAACAAAGCATTTGTGTTTAGTAAGTCCGCCAGGTCAGAGGCAGTAGGGATGACCAGTGATGTTCTCTTCATAAATGCGTGAATTGGACCATGTTCCTGTCCTGCTAAGCATTCAAAATGTAACGAGAACTTTTGGGTGTCTCCAAAATGTATGGAGTAAAAAATATATCTATTTTTTTTTAGGAATGTATGGAAGATAAGGTTCTCAAATATAAATAACTGCGTTATGCCAGTGTAAGAGCTGAGATGTTGAGGAGTGTGTGTGGGTGCATGTGCCTGCATGTGTATGTGTGTGTGTATGGGTGCGTGTGTGTGTAAGCATACGTGCACGTGTGATTAATTAACATAGCAATTACCTGGGCTCTGCTTTACACAGCTTCCCCAGAGCGATGGCAGAATTTTGCTGCACAGCACTTCTCTTGGCGTCGCCCGCAGCATGGCGGAGCAGGAGCAGGACAGTGTCGGTGCCCAGGAGGCTGCTGGCTGCCCCCCGCACCCCCAGGCAGTGGCCCAGGCACAGGGCAGCATTCCCTGCCACTGCCTCCTCACTGCTGGGGCCCAGGAGCCTCCTCAGGGTGTGAAGTCCTGATGAGTAGGACAAAATAAAAGTTACCCAATGTAATCACGTACACTCACAGACAAGAGCACACACACACACACAGGCACATACAAACAAAATAAAAACAGACGTGCTCATACACACAAACCAACACACATATTATAATACAATATTTGTTTCTGTTATTTAGCATCTTTCACATAACACACTAGTTCAAAAACCAAGACCAATCCATCATACATGTATCTTACTTTTATCACATTTCACCCACTCCTCCTGAGCCGTTTGACTGATAGCCGTGCACACTGTGAGGGTCTTGATCAAATATTTAGTGGTGGTCTTCCCTGATCCCTGCATGGCAAGATAAAACGATTTCTTTCACACCTGACACAGTATATAGACTACTTTATATCAGTCCATATAACACATATTTATTATTTTATCAAGAAGCTGTGGAAGGGAAAGAAGGGAAAAAGGCCTCTTGAATCGGACAGGCAGTGATCATCTAAAAGAAATATAATAAAAAAGGCAATAAATTATGCTTGGCATTACTTTCAGTAGCGTCCGCATTGTCCCCACGACTCCTCTCTGCACAGCGTCTTCAGTAGCAGCGGGGGACTGTGGGAGCACTTTACTCAGCAAACCTGTGGCTCTCTGAGGCCAAGAGAAAGAACAATATGCAGTCAGTGGGAAAAGAAACAAAGTGAGTGGGGAAAGAAACAGAGCAGTCATCAACACCTGCTGCTGATATTCTGTCACATTTACTGACCCAGAAAGAGATCCTTGATGTCACACACACACACACACACACAGAGAGACAGAGAGAGAGAGAGAGAGAGAGAGAGAGAGGAGAGAGAGAGAGAGAGAGAGAGAGAGAGAGAGAGAGAGAGAGAGAGAGAGAGAGAGAGAGAGAGAGAGAGAGAGAGAGAGAGAGAGAGAGAGAGAGAGAGAGAGAGAGAGAGAGAGAGAGAGAGAGAGATCCTCTTGGGAATGTGCATTTGGAAAGTATTAAGACCCCTTGACTTTTTCCACATTTTGCTACGTTACAGCCTTATTCTAAAATTGATTAAATCGTTTTTTTTCTCTCATCAATATACACACAATACCCAATAATGACAAAGCAAAAACAGGTTTTAGACATTTTTGCAAAAAACAATCACATCTACGTAAGTATTCAGACTCTTTACTCAGTACTTTGTTGAAGCAGCCATTACTTCCTTGAGTCTTCTTGTGTATGAAGCTACAAGCTTGGCACACCTGTATTTGGGGAGTTCCTCCCATTCTTCTCTGCAGATCCTCTCAAGCTCTGTCAAGTTGGATGGGGAGCGTTGCTGGAGAGCTATTTTCAGGTCTCTCCAGAGATGTTCAACCAGATTCAAGTCTGGCTCTGGCTGGGCCACTCAAGGACATTCAGAGATATGTCCTGATGCCACTCCTGCATTGTCTTGGCTGTGTGCTGTCATGACTCTCCTGTGAGGATCCAAAGATCAGGTTTTCAATGGATCAACTTCTACCAGACCCCTCTCACCAGCAGAGGGGAGGAGGGATTGATGTGGGGGTTTTGTGACACCTCATGCCCGGTCGTAAATTGTATGCAGCAAAGGACTCTCTTGGCTCCTTTGTATCAACCAAAGGAATACCTTTGTCTCCAGAAGACTTTTGCCAGCCCAAAACTCTAACGTCCAAAAAGTGAACTTTGGAACAATATTTCTAACACCCGAATGTGGGAAATGGTCAATGGGTAGATGTAGAAAATGAATGTCATATTATTTGTAATTTTGTAATGCTATTAAAAACTGTATGAACCAAATACTGTAACTTAAGAAGGAAACCCCCTTTAGCCATCAAGTTTCATCCAATCTGATGTGAAAACAACTATTTCTGTTAAGATAGGAATGTGATTTTGGTTTTCTAATGAGATACATTTTTTGATGTCCTTTGCACATTAATTAGCCACGCCCCGAGTGATGTCAGAAAAGCGTGTCAATGTGATGGAACCGCCCTTTTTGACCAGAGTGCTTAAAAGGACTGGCTAAGAATTAACATATCAGACCAGAAAGACGTGAGACCGTGGCCACACATTGAAATGGTTAGAAACTCTCAGCACGAGGTGAAGAAAATGAACTTACCAGACCAGGACACCGTCGGCCTGCAGCTGTGCGTGTAAAGTGGTTTTGGAACTTTGACTATCTACCCGAGGAAGAGGAGAAGAAAACTCCCGTCTCAGACAATCACTGGTACGGCTAAGTAGCTGTTCTTAGGAAACAACCCATTGGAGACCGGGCAACTAAGAAGAAGGACATTGTGACCTCTGGTGGACAATCAGAGCATGTACAAGTGGCCCACAGGAAAGGCTCACTGAAACAACTTTCCGAGAGGGATTGGTTCCGACCGAGATAAACGATGAACGAACGGCATTCAACACGTAAATACATTCATTATAATTTTTTTCTCCAAACGGGCGGTGGTTCGTGTGCAAGGTATATGATTCATGTGAGGATAGTCCTAGAAAGTATCCACGATAAATGTCCCTTTTTCTCTATCTCTATTATCCCCACCCCATTCTCCATCTCTGTGTAATAAGCCGCCATATGTATGTGTATTCTGTGTTATTATTTAGTTAGCTAGTAAATAATGCTCAAGGTTGGGGTTCTTGCAGATCCAAGAAGGTTCCGACTGTTCAGAATGAGACTGATATGAGGTAATGATAAATAAGTAACTTAGATCATCTAGAGTTTAATTTGGGAGATCTTCCGTGGCGTCCTAAATTCCTAATGAGTAAATTCTTTTTTTAGTTTTAAGTAAATCAACAGTATTATTCCCCGCAAACCCTACCACCCTTCCCCCAATTGGAGTAAACTAATAAACAGTAACACTTAGTCTTTTACCTTCAGTTTATACATCTTATACACATTTTACAGACACAATCTATTTTACAATAGTTACATTTTGTTTGTTTTTAGTCCTTCCTCTATTTCTGATGTCCATCCAGTTTCTATTTGTAACTGTGCTATTTCACTGTCACGGGAGTCGAAAGGAGGAGCGGACCAAAGTGCAGCGTGTCTGCCGTTCCACATTTTATTTTCACTGTGAAACTCTGCACTACATAAATAACTGAACGAACAAAAACAACAAACCGTGACGCAGAGTAGAAACATACAGAAATCTCAGAAATAATCTCCCACAAACCCAGGTGGAAAAAAACCCTACTTAAGTATGATCTCCAATTAGAGACAACGAGGACCAGCTGCCTCTAATTGGAGATCATCCCAAACAAAACCCAACATAGAAATACAAAACTAGAACCTGACAACATAGAAATAGAAAACATAGAATAGAACAAAGAACTACAAATCTCGAATGCCCACCCAAATCACGCCCTGACCTAACCAAAATAGAGAAACAAAACGCCTCTCTCAGGTCAGGGCGTGACATTCACAGCATTTCTGAACCGATATACATTTTACAGACCCCGTATGTTTTACATTGGTTATCTTGTTATTAGCCCCACACTTAAGCTCCATTCAACCCCTCCCATCTATCTCTCAACATCATCCATTTTGGATTTCTATTTGCCATATATTTTTCAACTGTGCTGTGATGCTTCACAAAAGTACTGAACATTTCTATTCTCATAGCTTCTACAGATTGTAAATTAAAAATAAACATTTTTGCTAAAATAATTATTATATTATTGATTGATTGACTATGGCTTTTCAAATCACCCAGTATTGCTATCTGCAGCGTTAGTTCTTGGCAAATGTTGCAATTCTTCAGCCATTCCTGGACCTGTAACCAAAAACGAGCTATATATGGACAATACCAAAATAAATGATCTAATGACTCTGCCTCCTCACAGCAAAATCTGCAGAGTTTGGAAGATTGTATCCGCCATATATATAACATTCTATTGGTAGCAAGAATTTTGTATAGTCATTTAAATTGAAAAATGTGAAGTTTTGAATCCGGCGTTGTTTTGCATATCAATTCATAAACCATGTGCCATGGAATGGGTACATCGAAAATCTCTTCCCAACTATTTTGCAATTTATATGGCACAGCTGTCAGTTTTTTGGTCCTTAAATGAAATTGGTATATGTTTTTAGTTATCACACTTTTCTTTAACTATTGATGTTCTTTAATACAGGGCCCGACATACAAGCTCCTTACATTTTTCCCCTTCTACTTGCCTCTTCCATTTTTGTGGTAATGCTGCAATTAGTTGGTTGTAATTTTGGGTAGAGCAGACATTTCTATGTCTGTGTTAGTTGCATGTGTTACATAACTCCACCAGTCCTATTTATAATATCATTCACTAAAATTATACTTAAAAAAAAATCATCTTTGAAAAAAACTATTTTTTTTAATCAATTAGTATATTTGAGTTTAACCACAATATTTGTTGTATTATTTGTTCTGTCTTTTCAGCTGGATTAAACTGAAATTGCAACCAACTTTCTAAGGCTTGTTTAAAAAATAACGATATTTTGGAGATTATTTCCTTTTCAAACAACCGAAAGTGAGCAGGTGTAATCTGAATAAAGGGAAAAAGGCCATTCTTGAACATAGGATGAGACGTTCCTACCAATTTACTAGAGAACCAGTGTTCATATCATTTAAAAAGCAGGTCACTAGGTGTAGGCAAAACCATAAGCAAATAGGTAAACTGTGATAAGACTAAAGAGTTAATCAGGGTGATTTTTCCACAAATAGACAGGAATTTTCCTTTCCATGTTAGCAACATCTTATCTATTTTTGCTAACTTTCTATAAAAATGTATTGGAGTGAGATCATTTCTTTTTTTTGGTGATTTGTATACCGAGTATGTCCATATCTCCGTCAGACCATTTAATTGGTAAACTACACGGTAATGTAAAATTAGCATTTTTTTGTGATCCAATACGTATCTTATCATAATTTGGTTTTAATCCAGAGAGGATAGCAAAAGTATCTGGATCCTCTATGAGGCCGTGGAGAGATGCTAATTGTGGTTTTAAAAGAAAACATGAATTATCAGCGTACAATGACACCTTAGTTTTTAAGCCACGGATTTCTAATCCCTTAATATTATTGTTTGATCTAATTTTAACAGCTAACATTTCGATGGCCATAATAGATATGCCAATAGTGGACATCCTTGTTTTAATCCTCTAGATAGTTTAAAAACTTTCTGAGATGTAGCCATTATTTACTATTTTACACCTAGGGTTACTATACATAACTTTAACCCATTTTATAAGAGATTCCCCAAAATTGAAATATTCTAGGCATTTACATATAAACTCCAGTCGTACTTTATCAAAAGCCTTTTCAAAATCAGCTATGAAAACCAGGCCTGGTGTCCCCGATATTTCATTGTATTCTATTGTTTCCAGTACTTGTCTTTTATTATCTCCAATGTATCGTCCATGTAGAAAACCTGTCTGATTAGGATGAATAATATCTGACAATACTTTTTTAATGCGCCAAGCATTTTGCTAGGATTTTTGCATCACAACACTGAAGTGTAAGAGGTCTCCAATTATTTAAATGGACTGGATCTTTATATATCCCACTTGGGTCCTGTTTCAGTAATAATGATATCAGACCTTGTTGCGTGTCTGATAATCTACCATTTATATAGGAGTGGTTAAAACATGCTAATAACAGTCCTCTGAGTACATCAAAAAAAGTTTTGTATACTTCCACTGGTATGCCATCCAGCACTGGAGTTGTCCCAGCCTTAAAGGCTTTAATTGCATCAAGAAGTTCCTCCTCTGTAATTTGGCCTTCACATGAGTCTTTCTGTACAGATGTTAATTTTGCATTATTATTAGGAAAAAAATCCATACAATTAGTTTCAGTTAGTGGAGATGGAGGAGACTGAAATGAAAACATATTCTTAAAGTACTTTACTTCCTCTTTCAAAATATAATTCGGTGAATCATGCGTGACTCCATCATTTGTAATAAGTTTCAATAAATTGTTTTGGCAGGCTTAACCGTAGGGATGGTGCCAGGTTTCCTCCAGACCGGACGATTAGCATTCAGGCCAAAGAGTTCAATCTTGGTTTCATCAGACCAGAGAATCTTGTTTCTCATGGTCTGAGAGTCCTTTAGGTGCCTTTTGACAAACTCCAAGTGGGCTGTCATGTGCATTTTACTGAGAAGAGGCTTCCGTGTGGCCACACTACCAAAAAGGCCTGATTGGTGGAGTGCTGCAGAGATGGTTGTCCTTCTGGAAGGTTCTCCCATCTTCACAGAGGAACTCTGGAGCTCTGTCAGAGTGACCATCGGGTTCTTGGCCTTGACTAAGGCCCTTCTCCCCCGATTGCTCAGTTTGGCCGGGTGGCCATCTCAAGGAAGAGTCTTGGTGGTTCCAACCTTCTTCCATTTAAGAATGATGGAGGCCACTGTGTTCTTCGGGACTTTCAATGCTGCAGAAATGTTTTGGTACCATTCCCCACATCTGTGCCACGACACAATTCTGTCTCGGAGCTCTACGGACAATTCTTTCGACCTCATGGCTTGGTTTTTGCTCTGACATGCACTGTCAACTGTGGGACTTTATATAGATAGGTGTGTGCCTTTCCAAATCATGTCCAATCAATTGAATTTACCACAGGTGGACTCCAATCAAGTTGTAGAAACATCTCAAGGATGATCAATGGAAACAGGATGCACCTGAGCTCAATTTAGTGTCTCATAGCAAAGGGTATGAAAACCTATATAAATAAGTATTTCTGTTTTACATTTTTTATACATTTGCAAACATTTCTAAACACCTATGTTCGCTTTGCTATTTTGGGGTATTGTGTGTTTTGATGAGGAAAAAATGTGATTTAATTAAGCAATAAGGCCCGAGGGTGTGTGCCTTAGCCGTGGTATATTTGGTCTCTCGAGTGGCACAGAGGCCTAAGGCACTCCATCTCAGTGCAAGAGGCATCACTGCACTCTCTGGTTTGAATCCAGGCTGCATCACATCCGCACAATTAGCTCAGCGTCGTCTGGGGTAGGCTGAATTTGTTCTTAACTGACTTGCCTAGGTAAATAAAAAAATTATAAATATTGGCCATATATCACAAACCCCCGAGGTGCCTAACTGCTATTATAAACTGGTTACCAACGTAATTAGAGCAGTAAAAATAAGTGTTTTGTCATACCCGTGGTATATGGTCTGATATACCATGGCTGTCAGCCAATAAGCATTCAGGGCTCGACCCACCCAGTTTATAATCCATTTTAGAATAAGGCTGTAATGTAACAAACTGTGGAAGAAGTCAAGGGGTCTGAATACTTTTCGAATGCACTGTATGTTCGAGATACGTTCTGAATAGCTTTTATCCCCTTGAGACTGCTCAGACCAAAACGTGCTATGTTTTCTTATACGTGTTCTAATCTTATCTTTTCAATGCCTCGGGATACATGCTGACGAAGCAGGAGTTGTGTTTATATCTAAAACTAGTTGCTATACATAAAACAAGTATGGTTTCATCTTGTTTCTCTCCAAATACCCATCTCTTCCATCTTTGTTTGCATATAAAAATGCTTGCGATATGGATAGTTAGAGCATGATAGGCCAGAGGGGCCGTAGAGAAGTGTCCGTGAGAGATGCAGTGGTGTTGGTCTCATCAGCAGAGTTGCGTCGGGGCCCTGTGGTGCAACCACTCACTGTGATGATGCCCCCGTCGGGATCACTCAGCAAGCCCAAGCATACGCCACTGATGGGAACAGCATGCTCCTGCAAGATAAAGGAGAGAGAAAGCGAGAGAGAGAAAGGTTAATCAAATGTTCACTGTACATATCACTTTTTCATAGGGGTGCTTATTATTATTACACCAAAGGGGCTGAAAGAAAAGCTCTCAGTGCTCTCTTTGTTCTTGTTTTTCCATTCACCTCCTTCCCTCCCTCTTCCCATCAAATTGATGTGTTACCCTGATAGGTGGGCCAAGGACTAGTCAATCACTGCCCAACTCCAAATGGCACCCAGGTGTGCCATGGGCCCTGGTCAAAAGTAGTGCACTATATAGGGAATATGGTGCCATTTGGGATACGCACAGCCTAACAGCCTCTATCGTACCTGGATGGCTGTGGAGGAATTACCAGAGAGGTTGATCATCAGTCCCAGGAGGGGATAAAGGATCTCTCTGTATTCACAGTGCGTACACCACTTCTGTAATAGAGAACCACAGTGCAATACAACACACACTGGATTTGGTTTGAGAAATGACCATTGTACATTGTTATCTGTTCTGGCTTAGTTTCAGTGTATGACATTTCAAAACCTTTTTTTTATTGGAAAGAGAAAAAGCAAGTGTGCCATCATTAGAATTGAAAAATAATAAAATAGAAAAATAAACATCTCAGTTCAGTTTAGGAAAATAAAAAAGTTGTATGCTCCTTTAAAATAAGCTAGTCATAAAAAGCAAGTGTGCCATCATTAGAATTTAAAAATAATAAAATAGAAAAATAAACATCTCAGTTCAGTTTAGGAAAATAACAAAGTTGTATGCTCCTTTAAAATAAGCTAGTCATAAATAAAATATGGAGCAATATTCACCATGGCGATTAGAAAGGCCTGCCAACAATCCTGACAGTTGGCAACCTCGTTATGGATGGCATCATCTCCAATCATATTGCCTATTGTTGATATGAGCGATGGAAAACTATGCCGGTTGAATGTGGTGATGTTTCTCTGCAACCAGAGCACATGAAAAGATTATCCCAAAAACATCTTGACAATGTCTGGTCGCAGATTCGTTTTTGCTGTATTGCCAACTCATATGGTTGCAGTCATGTTTGGCATGACAGATCTAGGACCAGGCTACAACAACTACAGTATCAGGAGCAAATTAAGTATTTGATAAGATGTAGCTAACTTCCAACACAAATATCTTACCAGTAGACTTGCGAAAGGGAGCACAATCAATGTTGTAAACGTGTCCCTTAACTGCAAGCAAAATCTGTAACATGAACAGGGAGTTAACCATGATGAACATGAAATGTACAAGAATATACAGTAGGTACGCTGCAAATCACTTGCCTATTTTTTTTATTTTTTATTTAACCTTTATTTAACCAGGTAGGCAAGTTGAGAACAAGTTCTCATTTACAATTGCGACCTGGCCAAGATAAAGCAAAGCAGTTCGACACATACGACAACACAGAGTTACACATGGAGTAAAACAAACATACAGTCAATAATACAGTAGAAAAATAAGTCTATATACAATGTGAGCAAATGAGGTGAGATAAGGGAGGTAAAGGCAAAAAAAGGCCATGGTGGCAAAGTAAATACAATATAGCAAGTAAAACACTGGAATGGTAGATGTGTAGTGGAAGAAAGTGCAAAGTAGAAATGGAAATAATGGGGTGCAAAGGAGCAAAATAAATAAATAAATAAATACAGTAGGGGAAGAGGTAGTTGTTTGGGCTAAATTATAGATGGGCTATGTACAGGTGCAGTGATCTGTGAGCTGCTCTGACAGCTGGTGCTTAAAGCTAGTGAGGGAGATAAGTGTTTCCAGTTTCAGAGATTTTTGTAGTTCGTTCCAGTCATTGGCAGCAGAGAACTGGAAGGAGAGACGGCCAAAGGAGGAATTGGCTTTGGGGGTGACCAGAGAGATATACCTGCTGGAGCGCATGCTACAGGTGGGTGCTGCTATGGTGCTGCAGTGGGTTTGGCGACGAGTATGAAGCGAGGGCCAGCCAACGAGAGCATACAGGTCGCAGTGGTGGGTAGTATTTGGGGCTTTGGTGACAAAGCGGATGGCACTGTGATAGACTGCATCCAGTTTATTGAGTAGGGTATTGGAGGCTATTTTGTAAATGACATCGCCGAAGTCGAGGATCGGTAGGATGGTCAGTTTTACGAGGGTATGTTTGGCAGCATGAGTGAAGGATACTTTGTTGCGAAATAGGAAGCCAATTCTAGATTTAACTTTGGATTGGAGATGTTTGATGTGAGTCTGGAAGGAGAGCTTACAGTCTAACCAGACACCTAGGTATTTGTATTTAAGAGCAGTTGGAGGCCACGGAAGGAGAGTTGTATGGCATTGAAGCTCATCTGGAGGGTTGTTAACACAGTGTCCAAAGAAGGGCCAGAAGTATACAGAATGGTGTCGTCTGCGTAGAGTTGGATCAGAGACTCACCAGCAGCAAGAGCGACATCATTGATGTATACAGAGAAAAGAGTTGGCCCAAGAATTGAACCCTGTGGCACCCCCATAAAGACTACCAGAGGCCCGGACAACAGGCCATCTGATTTGACACATTGAACTCTATCAGAGAAGTAGTTGGTGAACCAGGCGAGGCAATCATTTGAGAAACCAAGGCTATTGAGTCTGCCGATGAGGATGTGGTGATTGACAGAGTCGAAAGCCTTGGCCAGGTCAATGAATACAGCAGCACAGTATTGTTTCTTATCGATGGCGGTTACGATACCGTTTAGGACCTTGAGGGTGACTGAGGTGCACCCATGACCAGCTCTGAAACCAGATTGCATAGCGGAGAAGGTGCGGTGGGATTCGAAATGGTCGGTAATCTGTTTGTTGACTTGGCTTTCGAAGACCATAGAAAGGCAGGGTAGGATAGATATAGGTCTGTAGCAGTTTGGGTCAAGAGTGTCCCCTCCTTTGAAGAGGGGGATGACAGCAGCTGCTTTACAATCTTTTGGAATCTCAGACGACATGAAAGAGAGGTGAACAGGCTAATAATAGGGGTTGCAACAATTTCGGCAGATAATTTTAGAAAGAAAGGGTCCAGATTGTCTAGCCCGGCTGATTTGTAGGGGTCCAGATTTTGCAGCTCTTTCAGAACATCAGCTGACTGGATTTGGGAGAAGGAGAAATGGGGAAGGCTTGGGCGAGTAGCTGTGGGGGGTGCAGTGCTGTTGACCGCGGTAGGGGTAGCCAGGTGGAAAGCATGGCCAGCCATAGAAAAATGCTTATTGAAATTCTCAATTATAGTGGATTTATCGGAGGTGACAGAGTTTCCTATCCCCAGTGCAGTGGGTAGCTGGGAGGAGGTGTTCTTATTCTCCATGGACTTCACAGTGTCCCAGAACTTCTTTGAGTTTGTGTTGCAGGAAGCAAATTTCTGCTTGAAAAGGCTAGCCTTGGCTTTTCTAACTGCCTGTGTATATTGGTTTCTAACTTCCCTGAAAAGTTGCATATCACGGGGGCTGTTCGATGCTAATGCAGAACGCCACAGGATGTTTTTGTGTTGGTTAAGGGTAGTCAGGTCTGGAGAGAACCAAGGGCTATATCTGTTCCTGGTTCTATGGGCATGCTTATGTAAGATGGTGAGGAAGGCATTTCTAAAAAATAACCAGGCATCCTCTACTGATGGGATCAGGTCAATATTCTTCCAGGATACCCGGGCCAGGTTGATTAGAAAGGCTTGCTCGCTGAAATGTTTCAGGGAGCGTTTGACAGTGATGAGTGGAGGTCGTTTGACTGCTGACCCATTAAGGATGCAGGCAATGAGGCAGTGATCGCTGAGATCTTGGTTGAAAACAGCAGAGGTGTATTTAGAGGGCAAGTTGGTTAGGATGATATCTATGAGGGTGCCCGTGTTTAAGGCTTTGAGGTGGTACCTAGTAGGTTCATTGATCATTTGTGTGAGATTGAGGGCATCAAGCTTAGATTGTAGGATGGCTGGGGTGTTAAGCATGTCCCAGTTTAGGTCACCTAGCAGCACGAGCTCTGAAGATAGATGGGGGGCAATCAGTTCACATATGGTGTCCAGAGCACAGCTGGGGGCAGAGAGTGGTGTATAGCAGGCGGCAACGGTGAGAGACTTGTTTTTAGAGAGATGGATTTTTAAAAGCAGAAGTTCAAATTGTTTGGGTACAGACCTATGCTGTATGTGATGTAGCCAACTCTATACAATAGGCTCCCACATGACAAGGAACAATAAAATAATTGGCTGCACACTGCATACAGTATGGGACACGGACAATAAATCTCAGGAGGTTACAAACACAATCGATATTATACTATTATTCATGAGTCATGACGTGCAGTACCAAACCACAGTATGTGACGACATTATCTAAATATTTTATAATACACACAAGCACACACATACTTAATAAGTCAACACACACACCCCACCGTTAGCAAGTAATGGATGGCTTTTGGCCCCCCAAAAAAGAAAAGATGCTAAATTAAATTGTAGAATTGAAGCCAAACAAATTGTCCTGGAGAGGCTGTCTATCATAGGCTACACACCAATTTCACACTCCACCATTCTCTCACGCTGCTGTGGATAGAGTGAGAGAGGAGCCTTGGCCTAGGCTATTGTTAATTGCGAAGATGGAGGCTTTTTTCATTGAAGTAAAATGAAAGTTAGAGGATAAAGAGTATGCCTACAGTGAAAAAACTACAAGCGCAATGTCCTTTGTGTGGACAAGTTTTAATATTGTAGTGGACAATGATGAGAAGAGCGTCGGCATGGCCAAATGCAAGCCACTGCAAATTGCTATTCAGAGAGAATGCAATTTTGGAACTTAAATGTATTTATTTTCGTATTTATAATCATGTGTTTAATCATTAGCCTATTATTATTGTATATCATTGTTATTATTGTAGGTCTATTTATTAATCTAAACCAGTTCTTTAAATACGCTAAATGTGTTTTGTTTAATTCTGCTGAGACATTTTCGTTGGCTAAATTAAGTTAGAATTGTCTTTTCAATTGTGTGCTCCATCTTTAGTTTAAGATAAGTTAGTTATAAGAAGGCCCGTTGTAAAATAAATATAATTAGAGGTTAATTGCTGCAATATAGCGTGTTCAAAACTTTTGGGATGTTTTAAACCAGTTCACAGGTCTTTTGATTCATTCTGTTGAGCCATTTTCTTTCGCCAAATTAAGTTCCAACTGTAATATTTTGTTTGTCATATTATAATAGCCTGCTCGTATTTTCCCTATAAATGATGGCTTGACTTACTTTTGATATTACCCTAATAAAGTTTAGAAACCTTTGTGAAGGTTTGGTGTGGCTATTATTAAGCTTAACCACTGCAGGCTTATGATATGAAGGCAGTGTGCACCAGCGCTCCAACTGAATCCGAACTCCGTTTTAGGCTACCAGAGTCAAACAATATAATACTTATCTTTATACAAATATTTGGATCAGAAATGTATGAATAAGCTTCCTTCTGTACGCCTATATCTGTCTAGCAGACACAGTAGCCATCTGACAAATGCATGTCGGTGTCATAGCATGCTGCCGGCATATCTCTATGTCTCTGGGGCTTCTCTTCCTTTATGTCATTTTTTCTAATATTAATATCATACAGTGGACGCAAATGCATGCAATGCTCTGAACCGTGAAGTGGACAATTATTGTTTTAGGAAAGTAAAAACCAATAAAGCCAGGGGTTATGAAGTTTAGCATATGCTACACATCGAAACACAAGGAATAGTGTTTTAGTATTTTTTTTTAGGCTGTTTTTAAGCCTAAATGTTGCTAATTTGCCCTATATCCCTCGTTAATTGATGGCGCTGGCTGCACCAGGTCGGAGGTTTCATTATCTCTCTCTTTCTACTCTCGGATCTGAATGCATATAGATGTCCGGTAAATTGCTCAAATGTCCATAAATTAAAATCTTTCGTGTCATGTTGTCCGGCGCAAAATCTTCCTAACGGAAACCCTGGCACAGACATCAACTCAATGTCTATTCCACATTGGTTCAATGTAATTTCATTTAAATGACGTGGAAACAACGTTGATTCAACCAGTGTGTGCCCAGTGAGACATCTCACACAAACAGCACCGTAGAAGAGGTGATAGCCTTGTTTTCGCAAACGTTAACAAAAAGCGAGTCCCTGACAATGGCTCCAGACTCACATTAGTAATGTAATTCCTTCCAGCACCATTCAAGTCCAACCAAATAGACTGTGATATTCCCATTTCAACCACTATACGCTCTCTGACTTTATTCCTGTGGCTCTGACTCTCCTTCTGTAGCTTAGTCCCAAATTACACCATATTCCCTTTTTAGTGCACTTCTTTTGACCAGAGCCCTATGGGCCCCGGACAAAATTAGTGCACTATATTAGGAAAAAGGTGCCACTTGGGATGCAGAGACGCAGACTCGATTTTCATTAGTGACAGTGTGAGTTTAGGAATGGAGCGGCCATTCGGCTTTCAACTGAGATTAACGGTGGGATAGAGCATGGTGATGGATTGGGATGTCAACCCTGCTGTTCACTTTGCATTTTATTGGAGCTGTCCAGACAAGTGAATTAAAACTGCTCTTTAATATTTACAATAGACTAGCCTGGTGGGTCATAATCAGAATATGTATTTATTTTTTCCTGTGAAGTGATATCATTGTGATAGCATTGTTCTTCAAACGCTGACGAAGGCTGATGCCGAAACATGTGCATTTGTTCTGACATCGGCTGCTAAGAAAATACATTAAAACTTCAAGAATATTTCACTGACTGAGTTTTTCCCTCCTTCAAGTAATAGCATCCACCATTTTGTTTCGAAAAGCTATTTATTGCATTAGCTACAGTGTACATACTGGTTTTCTGTGGCAAAGTTCTCCAAAATAGTTAGCGCTGTGGTTTCCAGCTGGCTCCGTGTGGATATGCACACCATCAAGTTTCCCACCAACCTGCAGAGTTGTGTGAGAAAGTCTAATATTTCATTTTCACACATCATTAACACTTCTTTAAGCCAAGACAATTATCCAACTTACTATATCATTGTTTTACTGATTAAATAAGATGGATGACATATTATTCTGAATAACAGGCACCAGCAAGTGCAAATGCAGGTCTGATGTGAGACTAAATATAGCAATAGAATATCAACATGGTGTCAATTCCCACAGTACACAAGGGGTAAAATCCTAAATTAAATGTTTACTGTATATAGAGCACAACATATTTTGCGATCCTACTCTGAGTGGACGGCTCTATCTGCTGTCTGAAAGAGCTGAAAGAGGAGAAGGCAGGTAGGTTTGATTTGATAATATTGTGTGGTTCTTGTCAGCCAAAACACGCAATTACCAACAGGGATCTGATCTCTTACATGTGCAAATTCAGGTTCTCAATGGCCAAGCATCTTCCATGTGGAGTTTGGGAGTACAAAGACAGAAACGCCAGGCATTCTTTCCGCACCACCGCCATTCCTGATACTAATAAGTCAACAATGTACTCTTTGGAGGCTGGGCATCTCATCAGCATCTTTTGGTTTTCATCTGAAAGCAAGCAGCCCAGGAGAAAAAATGTCTTCAGCAACAGGGACAGTTCCAGTGACAGTTGTGGCAAAGATTGAATTTAATAATACATTGCATGCACTTTGAATCGATTTGAATGCTATTTGTCAGGGAATGATTGTAGGCCTACTTTAAATGCAATAGCAACAATATAATTGCACTTGCCTCCTTAATTGGCAGATTTTTTAAATCAAATGCATTTCCACTATTTTGACATTGGCACAACAGGTTTTGGATAGCTGTATAATTGATTTGTCACCGTTTGGGAGAAGAAGGAGCAATTATTTTCTCTTGGTAGCAAGTGTTCATGAATTTTGATGTGGTAAAAGAGGCAGTCTGGGATTCAAACAACAACGAAGCAGTCACAAAGTGTGTGATTACAATTACAATGTTTACAAATAATGGAGTAAAACAAGCTTATATGTTGTGGGTTCTGCAAGACATGAGGCATGTATAAATTATATTCTTCAAGAATCAATGGCTATATCATTCATAAAAAATGGATGTACCAATCCCAGATTGCCACTTAAGCACACATTGCTTGTGTAACTACAGAAGAAGTGGGCACTTAATAAGGAGTTGGCAAAACTGCATGACAGGCAGAATAATGAGAAAACAACGGGATAATTGAAGATGTTTGGCATTTCATGCATTTTTTTCACACAATTTCTCTTGACAAAAAAATCTATGTGCAAAAAAGAGGAGGAATAATGTCTGTCTACAAACCATTTCCAGCGCAAATCACCCTCCACAATTTCAGCACGGACACGCATAGCTCCTCTGCGCATGGCGCTGTCGATTTCTGCAACAGGCAACTGAAAATAAGAAACCCCAATTGTGATCTTTATGAGTACAGGCATATTTTTCTCCTTACTTTGTACTGAAAACTTGAAACACTTTCCTGACAATATGTGCTGGTCTGAAATATGACCACAAGTCCACAATGCTTCACGAGAACAATTGTGGACGACTTTAGGCTAATAATACCCACACTAATTTCACATGAGGGAGTTGTGATTAGTGTCTCACCCTACATAACCCCTACTATATATACATGTAGTACATTGCGTAGGGCACAGCACATTACAGGTTCATCCAAATCTCTAAAGGAGCTCATTCTATTTTGGCAATATTTAACTAGCAACTAACAGAGAGAGAGAGAGAGTCACTTTTAAAGACAGCATCTCTTTGGTTTGAAAAACTTTTTGGGACCATGGTTGGCTGACTGTCCTTAACTCCCTATCAGTCAGTCAGTCAGGGGCATCTCTCGAGTCCCCTTACCTTCTTACGGTGTCATTGTTTTGGATGATACTGAAGCCATTGTTTAATCGGAACAGCGTCTGGCCAGTGCCTGTTAGGAAGAGCAGATAACGTCAGGACTGGGAGGCCTCTCCGTACCTCAGTGAGCCACATACATCATCACAGTGCGCCCTTGGCCAGGCTTCAGAAACACAATGCCTGGCGGTCAAGGGCAGGAGAGAGTGGAAATAAATAAAACTCATACAGAGCCAGATCCTCCGCTATTTCCCTCAGAGAGGGTGAGACCGGGCGTGTGTTGCAGAGAAAATCTAGAAGAGCGAAAAAAAGAGCTCCCCTGAGGTGATTTGGTGGCGAGAGAGCCGGTAATGTCAGGCAGACCGTTTCTACACTCTTCTTAGAGATGTTCAACTGGGAATTATGTTACATTTGCCCTTTCATTGAATGACATTGTAAGACAGTCAGCCTTACAAGCAGTAGATCATCTGACAGGTTGTATTCATCCATATGAGGAGGGAAGTGAAAACACAGACTGGAAATGTGTAGTAGTAGTCTACCATTGATCATTGATTATTGTCACTGGTGGTGTAGTTGATACCGGCAGTTCACAGATATTGTGTAAATGTAACATTATAGTGCGAATGTGTGTGCATCTTAGCCCCAGTGCACTCAAAATTCAGTTTTTTTCCTGTGTTTTTTATCATAATGTACAACAGCTGATGAAACTAACACTGTAAAGTGTGAAAAAATGTGATCAGTGTTATTTTCTGCTGGTTGAAAATACAATGTACACAGGACCTTCTAATCAGCCCCACTCACACCACTCCCACAGTGCTATCAACATTCTTGCTTGAGAAATAGTGTTTTGCTCAAAAGCAATTTTAATGTAAAACTATTACAGTAAGGTACTTCATTGTTACCCAGAAATGATTTGATATTGGTATAAAAACGGTTGCATTGAGCTTTTAAATTTTAAAATGTCAAATTATTCAACATAAAAGCTTGTATACCCTAGCTACTGTACAGCACTACACACTTTTTGCATAAGTCATCCAGTACTGTACCAGTACTCTGCATTCTACACAATCTGAGGTGTTGGTAAGAGAACAGCTCCCAAATGGATGCTTGGATTGTAAACACATATTTATCATTGCACTTCCGTGTGTCCTTTCCTTTCCTCTGCCTTCCTCTGCCTACCTAGCGCCTCGGCTGGGCAATATTGGGGAGTTTGCTGAACTGTGATAAACAAAATGAACCATGAAGAGAAATCAATACCGCAGAGGGGTCAGGTTAGGTCTTCCCTTCTGGATTTTATTTTCAGAGGATTATAAATTGACCATAACCACCACAACAAACATTAGGTCTGTGCAGTGATTTGATCTCCTAGGAGTTTCACATTTCTACAGTAACAGTAGATGAATTGCATTTCGACTACTAAAACCATGAATAAGAGAAACCCACCTGTCAACGCTGTCCTCCCTTGACCTGAAGGAGCATCCATTGACATCCTTCTGGCCCACAGGATAGGATGAGGAGGGTTGGGGTAGTGAACATTCACACACACTCACACAAGATTTGGAGGGATGGGGAAACTCCCAACAGCGTACTCACAGTCTGTAATGGCGTGTGACAGAAGCTTGAGCCCTCCGCAGTAGTATAACGGGAACTGATCGGGCCTGTCCAGCTTTTTCAACAGTTGGAGCACTGTCGTGGCCTTTTCTTCTCCCTTATCAAACTCCTCCCACGCTTTGCTTTCCTGGCATTCTCTTTCTTCCTCCAAATCCACTTGGGTCAGATACTCTTGAGGAAGAAAGGAGAAAACATGGGTTCGGAGACAGATGGCTTCTGAGGAGCCTAGTATGAGGTAACCTCATTGCAGTGGATCAAAGGTGTGTAGGACAGTATGACCACCGTGTTCTCATAATATTCATTCATATGTTGTAAATAGCATCATATGCTATAAACAGATAGTAGGGCCACAGATTAGAAAGGAAACAACTTTGCAAGGAGGCCATACGAATGTTTCCTAACCTAACCTACTGAATTAAAGGTATCACCAATTAAATAAATGGATTCAGTAATTATCTTACTTTCAATACATTTAGGGAAAGTTAATGAGGGTATTCCAGAAACGTTGTTGCAGTCTTTTCAGATGATTCATAACATCTCCATAATCACACATCAACAACGAACAACAGCTTCAAACATGTGAAAATGATAGTGTCATTATTCATTGGGAATCCATCCTAATCTAAATTGACACAAAACAGTGAAATGAGCAAGCGACTCAGAACAAAACGCTATTGGGACCATCTGTTTTAATGACACAAAATAAGCTTACCACAGTTGACAACGGCAATGATGGCACAAAGAGAAAAAATTATGCTTTATTTGCAAGGTAACAATGAGTGCCATCCAGCTTTGGGTTGTCATAGTAGGCTTGTCCTTGTTACAGGACTGTTATCATACGTAAATAAATGAGGATGCCTAACAGACCTCTCTGCTGAGAGGGGATGATTTGGTGACAAGATGGTGGAATGTGATCAGGAGTCAGGACAAAATGTGAATTTTGGCTAAGGGATAGGTTGGTTTCTCTAACATATATGAATACAGTGTACATAAAAAAAGCAGTAATTTCTGATTAATCAGGAAGAATCACATCCCTGATGATGGTGGGTTAGCCTAGCTCCTAGGGTTCCCCTACTGGTGGAGATTTGATTTGGTCCTCCAAGTTTTCTGAGCAAAAAAAGATTTACACCTGCAGCTGAATCTAGTTGATGATCCGCGCCCTATGGTTACATGGGTCATATATAACCCCTTACATAGTATGCCTTTGCTGAGTTTGCTCATAAATTATTTGTGAGGCATCTATGTAGTGTTTATTGAGATGTTATGAATGCTCTATTAAAGCCTTTATGAATTGTAGTTTGTTTAAGTGGGACGAATCAGCGAATCTGATTAATACACTTCACTAGGAACAAAACTTTGTTATATTGTTATATTGCCTTACCTTTGAGCATCTTTTCTCGTCCTGGCTCAATTTCCAGTATCTTTTTATAGCACAATCGTGACTGTAAAAGAGATATGTAAATTACGTTTCCTACAGCTACCTTCGGTCATGAGACAGGCTGATGCACTCTACTAATCTCAACCAGAGCCATAGATCAATATATGGGACTCTGGTCTCACTAATACACACAGACAGAGAGTAAGCAGAAATGTTGAGACCATTAAAGAAAGAAATGCAGTCACTTTGTATTTTAAATCTTGTATTAAGCAGAACGCTTGCAGGAATTTATTTGCTGAAGGAAGGGTAAGCTTAAAAAGTTGCAAAATCTGCATTTTAGGAGATCAATATAAGGTTTGAGGGCAGATAGGCATCCAGAATGACTGAATACAGCTGTAAGCTGTTTTCTCTGTGATGCAGTTAGATATGGTTCAAATGAAATGGAATGCCCACCTCGTTATAATTCTTGAGGGCCAGGTGTGCTTTCCCCATGTGAAGATAGGCTTTAACACACTTGTCATTACACTGTAAAGAAATAATATGAGCAAGAGAATCATACATGACACGTCAACTGAACACATAATCTGCCATATGGACATCATTACACAAAACTGGACCAAAACCACAATTCACGGGAGTACCAAATATGGTACTCCCGTGAATTAGGCCAAACCCATTGTCTAGTGAGTTTGTATGTATTTCTAAATAGATTGTCCTGAAAGGTGAGCACTGATTTTTTTTTGTACTGCTTTTATTACAGATTCTAAGGGGTATATACAGTACTCCAACCCACTTTCCTCCCCTCTCCACACCACTTACAGTTCATTGCTGTCACTGAGCACTGTACTCTACACTGCACCGTATGTTCTGTGCTCCCAGGACACTACAGGATCACAAGTGCACTGCCTGGAATGGCGTTATGAAGAATGAGGGAGCTAGTGATTGACCCAAAGTTCCAAGTCAGCCTTACCTTTAGAGCCCACTCACAGTCACTTATGGCCTCCTTATATTTCTCCAGTTTGATATAGGACTGCAGAGGAAAAAGTGGGGGAAAAGTGGACCGATAGTATTCAACATACTGTTTTTAAGTTAACTAAAGTGAAGCAAAAGCTGAAATGTAGTTGAGAGTACTTGTGCTCTGTTGGTATACAGCGGCTGCATGTCTCGTCGCTCGTCTAAACCGTCGCTATAAAGCTTCACAGCCGTCTCGTATTCTCCCTGGGCGTATGCTTCATTCCCCTTTTCTTTAAGGGCTGGGGGAATAAGGACATAAACAAATACAGTGTCAGGTTAAAAACAGCTGAATTAAGAGAGATCCTAATTAGGAAATTGCAAGAGCTAATCCATGCTAGAGAAATGACTTCATACCCACCATTTGCCTTTTCCTGTCTCCTTTGTCTCCTTTTATGTCTGTCCTCTGCATCGCTTTCCATCATTTTCATGAAATGATCTACCGAAGGAGAATATAAAACAATATTCTTAAACAAGTGTTTAATATGGAATGTAAACTCTACATTTATAAACGGTGAAATTAGATAATGCATTAATGAGAAGAACATTTGTGGGTCATTAGTGGTCAGCTGGTCACATAGTAGTTCATTCTTGGAGTTGCACTAAACGTTGCACTAAATGATGTTAAATGCGATGGAAATCCTTTGGGATTGACTCTATTCCACTTTTTGTACCTGAGTACAGTACGTGTACAGATATTCAATTTTACACTAGGCACAGAAGAGGACCATGTAAGAAGCAGAACCAATTGAAATGAATTACAATTGAATTGGGGACTACAGTACATACTTTTCACAGGGGGATTTAGAGAGCACTAACTGGATTACGAAAGATAAATTATTTGGAAACATAAGCACAGGCACAGAATACATTTGAGGACAAACAAAAAGAACTACAGGAACTTATTCAAGAAAGATCAAGTGTAATATATTATAAAAAATAAAGGGAAATAAAGGAATTTGGGGAAAAATTCACCAAATTATTTTTTTAATCCTCAAAATAGAAATGCGAACAAAAATAATTTACAGAAACTTGTTACAAATGACGGAGTCATCCATGATACACCAAACAATATTTAGAAAGAGGAACCAAAGTACTTTATGCATACGTTTTTGTTTCAGTCTCCTCCATCTCCACTAACTGAACTTAATTGTAAGGATTTTTTTCTATTAATAGTGTAAAATTAATAGTTGTACAGAAAGACTAATGTGAAGGCCAAATTACAGAGGAGGAACTTCTTGATGCAATTAAGGCCTGTGAAAACTCCAGGGTTGGATGGCATACCAGTTGAGGTATATCAACCCTTTTTGATGTACTCAGAGGTCTATTATTAACCTGTTTTAGCCACTCCTATAAAAATGATAGACTATCAGATACTCAGATTTCACTATTACTGAAACAAGACCCAGGTGGTAAATATAAAGATCCAGTCCACCTAAAAAAAACTGTATGCCCCTTACACTTCAGTGTTGTGATGCCAAAATTCTAGCAAAATGCAAAGCGCATAGAATTGAAAAGGTATTGTCGGATATTATTCATCCTAATCAGAAAGGTTTTTTACATGGATAATACATTGGATAAAATATAAAACGAGTACTGGAAACAATAGAAAAATATGAAAAATCTGAGAAACCGGACCTGGTACTCATAGCTGATTTTGAAAAGGCCTTTGTTTATATATAAATGTTTATATATAAATGGACTATTTTCATTTTGGGGCATCTCTTATACAATGAGTTAAAGATATGTATAGTAACCCTAGGTGTAAAATAGTAAATAATGGCTACTTCTCAGAAAATATTTTTATTTATTTAACTAGGCAAGTCAGTTAAGAACAAATTCTTATTTACAATGACGGCCTACCCCGGACGACACTGGGCCAATTGTGCCCCGCCCTATGGGACTCCCAATTACGACCGGATGTGATACAGCATGGATGTGAACCAGGGACTGTAGTGATGCCTCTTGCACTGAGATGCAGTACCTTAGACCACTGCGCCACTCAGGAGCCCAGTATTAAACTGTCAAGAGGAGTGAAACAAGATTGTCCATTATTGGCATTAGTATTTATTATGGCCATCGAAATGTTAGTTATGAAAATTGGATCGAACAATATCAATGGGCTAGAAATCCAGGGCTTAAAAACAAAGGTGTCACTGTATGCTGACGACTCATGTTTTCTTTTAAATCCGCAATTTGTATCCCTGCACAGCCTCATAAAGGATCTAGATAATTTCTCTAACCTCTGTGGATTGCATCCAAACTATGATAAGTGTACCTACCATATTACGTATTGGATCACTAAAATATATCATAAATTGGACCGGTGGAGTAATGTCACACATGCAGCTAACAAAAATATATAGAAATGTCTGCTCTATCCAAAAATACAACCAATTGATTGCAGCATTACCGTGAAAATGGAAGAGGCAAGTGGAAGGGGGAGAAGATAAGGAACCTGTCAGTCAACCCTACACTAAAGACCAAATTTGGTTAAAGATAATTGTGCTAAATAAAAAAAGTATACCAGTTTAATTTAAGGACCAAAAAATGTACAGCTGCGCCATACAGTTTGCAAAATAGTTGGGAAGAGATTTTTGATCTACTGATTCCATGGCACATGGTTTGTGAACTGATTCAAATTATTATATAAAATTCTTGCAATCAATAGTATGTTATGTATATGGGGGATACAACCATCCCAGCTCTGTAGATTTTGCTGCGAAGAGACAGAATCATTAAATCAATTGTTTTGGTACTGCCCATACGTAGTTTGTTTTTGGTCATAGGTTCAAGAATGGCTGAAGAATTGCAACATTTACCTGGAGCTAACTCTGCAAATAGCACAAATATAATAATACTCTTAGTAAAATTACAGCAGGGTTGAAAAATATATGGTAATTAGAAATCAAAACTGGATGTTTTTCAGGGATAGATGGGAGGGGTTGAGAGTAGCTGAAGGGTGGAACTGAAAACAAATAAAAACAAATAAAAAATGCTAACTATTGTAAAATATACAGTGCCCGTAAAATATATATAGTATGATTAAGCTGGAAGTAGAAGCCTAAGCATTGTCGTCCATTAGTTTACTCCAATTAGGGGAGGGGTGTATGGGTTAGGGAAAAAGAATAAAGAAGATCATTATTTTATTTTTTTAAACATATGGGAGATTGGAAATGATGCAAACAATTACATTGATAGAACCCCCCCAATCTATCTGTAATATTAAAGCTAATCTAACTCGTAACAAAAAATAAAATACATCTTAATAAAACACTGTAGTACCCTGTAAGCACTTGAAGGGGCAATCTGCAGTTCAAAGAACAATAAAGCGGCCATCCCGCCAGCATTTTGGTAAACAGCTGAGGGACGTGGCTGGAGAAATGTAAACACTCTCAAATTCATAGACAGAGCAATGGATTCAAGGACTGACTGACCATCCATGAGATCAAAATGATAGTTTTAACTGTGCTTTGAGGCTATACAGTGTTTGTTGACAATAACATTGTTTACAAATCGCAGATGGCCCCTTTAAAGGGACAAATCCTAACTTGAGATACTTGTACAGTATACAGAGCCAGACGCTACCCAAACTTTTTGTGTTTGATTTATGCAAATGTAAAGGGCGTTACGCTGCTTACTTAGCGAGTACCGCTTCCTCCAGACTCGGCTCATACCGAGGCTTGAACCCATGACCTCTGCCTCGTAAACACAGACCACTGCCCTACTGAAGCATCTTGCCCAGTAGCGCTACCGAAAATATAGCTATTCGTCAACGCAAGTGGAGACACTTCAGGCTGAGAAGTGAGTTTCACAGATCACGATCTGCTACACATCTTGAGTACCATGCTCAAATGAAGGAGTTGTTCCTAAATGATTGCTTATATAGTTGTCCCAAACCTTATAATCTCACCATACAGCAAAAGAGAGACCCATTTTAGCTTTACACACCTGCACTTGAACTAGGATCATTTTGTGAACCCTGAAATAAAAGAATAGAAGAAAAATATTCAAAAACACATGTTTCTGCAGCGTCGCATCAAATTATTCAACTGTAATTTCTAAGACAAAATAAATCTAATTAGCCAAATGAAAGGATGCTAAAATGTACCTGCAGTTATACAATGGACACATAACCAATCTATTACAGACCACAGAAAAGACCTCAAGTAGATTGGTATACAATCTGAAAAGTCATTATATACTTGCTTTGTGCAGAGAGAGAGTGAGTATTGAGCTGTTACCGTCGGTGCAGGTGCCTGTTGTGAGGGATTGGTGTTTATCACTGTCCTGTTGAGGAGTGTTTTGCATGGTTCCTCCTTCTCCTTCAAGGTACTTATGTAGCAATCAGCCTTTTCTACAGCTCTCTGCTGAGACGTTACATCAGAGGAGTTCAGTTCCTTGACCAGGTCGCCTGTATAAGAACATCACAGATTACATAGAGTAAATTAAAGAGATTAAATCAAATATAATTCTATTTGTCACACGTCCCCGAATAAAATGGGTGTAGTCTTTACCGTGAAATGCTTGCTTACAAGCCCTTCCCAATGATGCAGAGTTAAAAAATAATTATAAAAAGAAAATAATAACACAAGAGGAATAAAATACACAAGAATGAAGCTATAGTATGTATATATATAAATATATATATATAGGGAGTACCGGTACCAGATCGATGTGCAGGGGTACGAGGTAATTGAGGTATGTATTTACATGAAGGCAGGGTAAAGTGACTAGGCATCAGGATAGATAATAATAAGAGTAAAAATAAAGAACAGAGTAGCAGCAGCATATAATGAGTGTAAAAGTATTTGTGTGTGTCGGTATGCATGCGTGTATTTGTGTTGCCGTTATACATGTGTGTGTGTGTTATCTACATGTACTGTATGTGTGTGCATGTATGTAATGTATGTGAACGTGTGGAGCTTTTGTGTGAGTGTCAGTGTGTGAGTGTGAGTATGTAACGTGTATGTACTGTATAGTCTTGTGAGTGTGCATAGAGTCACTGCAAGATAGGGTCAGTGCAAATTGAACGGGTAACCATTTAATTAACTATATAGCAGTCTTATGGATATGGGGTAGAAGCTGTCTCAGAGCATGTTGGTCCGAGAGTCGATGCTGAGGTACCGTTTGCCGGACAGCATCAGAGTGAACAGTATATGGCTTGGGTGGCTGGAGTCTTTGGTCATTTTTCACACCTTCCTCCGACACCGCCTGATCTTATTTAATATTTTTTTATTTAACTTTTATTTAACCAGGTAGGCCAGTTGAGAACATCTCATTTACAACTGCAACCTGGCCAAGATAAAGCAAAGCAGTGCGACACAAACAACACAGAGTTACAAATGGGATAAACAAACGTACAGTCAATAACACAATAGAAAAATCTATATACAGTGTGTGAAAATGTAGTAAGATTAGGGAGGTAGGGAAATAAATAGGCCATAGTGGCTAAATAATTACAATTTATTATTAATACTGGAGTGATAGATGTGCAGAAGATGAATGGGCAAGTAGAGATACTGGGCTGCAAAGGAACAAAAAATAAATAACAATATGGGGATGAGGTAGTTGGTTGGGCTATTTACAGATGGGCTGTGTACAGGTGCAATGATCGGTAAGCTGCTCTGACAGCTGATGCCTAAAGTTAAAGAGGGAGATATAAGACTCCATCTTCAGTGATATTTGCAATTCGTTCCAAACGAGGAGTTGGCTTTTGGGATGACCAGTGAAATATACCTGCTGGAGTGCGTACTACAGGTGGGTGCTGCTATGGTGACCAGTGAGCTGAGATAAGGCAGGGCTTTACCTAGCAAAGACTTATAGATGACCTGGAGCCAGTGGGTTTGGCGACGAATATGTAGCGAGGGCCAGCCAACGAGAGCATACAGGTCACAGTGGTGGGTAGTATATGGGGCTTTGGTGACAAAACGGATAGCACTGTGATAGACTACATCCAATTTGCTGAGTAGAGTGTTGGAGGCTATTTTGTAAATGACATCGCCGAAGTCAAGGATCGGTAGCATAGTCAGTTTTACGAGGGTATGTTTGGCAGCATGAGTGAAGGATGCTTTGTTGCGAAATAGGAAGCTGATTCTAGATTTAATTTTGGATTGGAGATGCTTAATGTGAGTCTGGAAGGAGAGTTTACAGTCTAACCAGACACCTAGGTATTTGTAGTTGTCCACATATTCTAAGTCAGAACCGTCCAGAGTAGTGATGATAGACGGACGGGCATTGAATGTCAATGTATGCCATTGAAGCGCGTCTGGAGGTTTGTTAACACAGTGTCCAAAGAAGGGCCAGAAGTATACAGAATGGTGTCGTCTGTGTAGAGGTGGATCAGAGAATCACCAGCAGCAAGAGCGACATCATTGATGTATACAGAGAAAAGAGTCAGCCTGAGAATTGAACCCTGTGGCACCCCCATGGAGACTGCCAGAGGTCCGGACAACAGGCCCTCCGATTTGACACACTGAACTCTATCTGAGAAGTAGTTGGTGAACCAGGCAAGGCAGTCATTTGAGAAACCAAGGCTGATATAGGGGTCCTGGATGGCAGGGAGCTCAGGCCCAGTGATGTACTGGGCTGTCCGCAGAATCCTCTGTAGCGCGTTGAGGTCGAGCGCAATGCATTTGCCATACCAAACGGTGATGCAGTCAGTCAAGATGCTCTCAACGGAGCAGATGTAGAACTTTTTGAGGATCCAAGGGCCCATGCTAAATCTTGTCAGGCTCCTGAGGGGGAAGAAGCACTGTTGTGCTGTCCGGCAGCCTTGCGAGTGTTGGCTTGTTTAAAAAATGTACTCACATCGGCCACAGAGAGCAAGATCACACAGATTAAAGGGATAGTCCACCCAAATGACAAAATTACATTTTGGTTTCCTTACCCTGTAAGCAGTCAGACAAGGTAAGATACACTGCATATTCTGCTCACAGAGTAAGGAAACCAGTGACATTTTGTAATTTGGGTGAAATACCCCATTAGATGTGTTGACTTTGTCACTCCTCTGGAAATGTCTGTGACCTGCTTTATTCACTTAGTACTACTACCATAGTCCCTGTTATTGTCTGAATTTATAAATGAACACCTTAGGTCTTTCTTGGTAAAGTTTTAGGTTGTAGCCTGCCTTCAGCAGTAGACTACTCTTTATCATTGCATTACCCTGAAATGACTGTGCGCCTCACTAATCTAAAGTAGCAATCTAGCTATTTGTAGACGATACCCTATCAGGAATAAACAAATAAAGGTAAAACAAATAAGGGTCTTTCCATTTAATTTCAATCACTTTTTGACTGCACCCTTTTTGAATTGAACAAAACTTACCATACATATTTGCTCATGGTAGAAGTGGTCAGAAAGTTATTTTTTGGACCTGAATGCCAAAATATTCAGAAGGGACCAAAGTTGACCCATTTTGCATACCTCACCATACCATGAGACATTCATGTCTTCATTACTGGAAAATATAAACAGTTGATTTTGATTTCATTTAAACGCTTACAAAAATGGTTGACAAACTATTTGATCATTTCTTGAATTATTATAATTTTCTTAATATATACTGTATTTTTGTTTTTTTTACATTTAACATAAACTCTCTAAAAACGCAGAAATTCAGATAATTTTTTTCTCGCATATGTTTTAGTTTAGATCCTATTTTACATAATCTGTATTCAAGAGTATGTTGTGTCTCAACCGATGGTGGGCACAACACATGCAAAGTAAATTAGTGTCTAAACTACAACATATGCGAAAATGGAGAGAAAAACAATGGAGTTTACGTGGTTTTCTAGAAATGATTCAATTGTTTGACAACCCAGTTTGTAAGCATTTAACTAATGTAAAAAAAAGTATACTGTTATGAATACATCATGGATGTCTCATGGTATGGTGCTTCTGGTGGGTTATGCAAAATGGGTCAACTTTGAGCACCTCCATCTCCTGAATGTTTCAAGTCCAAAAAGTAGATAGGTTAGGTGGTTGAGCTGTCTTTCCAGCAGTGGAGGCTCTTCAGAGGTGGAAGGGGAGGACCATCCTCCTCAGTGAATTTCATAGAAATAAAAATGGTAAAACATTGAAAAAGTTATCCTTTTTAGATAAAACTATACTAAATATATTCACGTCACCAAATAATTTATTAAAACACACTGTTTTGCAATAAAGGTCTACAGTAGCCTCCTCCTCTTGGTCCATCAACTGACATGTTGTCCAAAGGATCAGAGTACAATGAATCTAGCACTGAAAGCATAAGCAACTGCTAGCTAGCACTGCAGTTCATTAAATGTGGTGAGTAGTTGCCTCAAAGAGATAGAAAGACAATAGTTGAACAGTTTTCAACAAATTAATTTCTTCAAAAATGAAGGAGAAGCAAGAGAGAGAGTAATTTTTTAAACTTTCAGCTTCACTTACTTAGCTAGCAAATGCAGCTGGCTAGTTTAGTTACTCAAACACCTGGCTAGTTTAGTTACTCAAACATAGCATCCCTCAGAGGGATGCTATGTTTGCTAGCTGGCTATGACTATCCAACACAACACTGGAACTCTTCCAAGTCAAGGTAAGCTTTTGGTTGTATTAATTTATTGCCCACCGGTGTAACTGCTTACTGACTCTGCACTGTAACATTACTGCATGATTGTATAATAACACATTAGTTATATTAGCTATGTTGACTAGGACGTTAGCTAATATGGGGACAACGATGTAGGCTGTGTGTAGCAGTTATGACATGGTTTGGCTAGGAAAGGTGTTTTCGCATGGTCACATACAGCTGATGAAATGTTAATTGAAGTCCACAACGAAGGGAAAAGGTGAGAGGAGGAGAGTGCATAGAGGCTAGAATGAATACAGTATGGCTACTATGAAAGTGAACTGTATTTATGCATGATCAGGGGTGTATTCATTCCACTGATTCTGTTGAAAAACGTTTCTTAAATGGAAGCAAACGAAACGGGGATAAAAATACCCGAATTTGACCAGTACACCCTAGATAAGCTAGATGCAGACAAGAGTGTGCAAGGGGGTATTGCATGTGTCAATCATCTAAAATGTTTCTCTCTACCTGTGTGCACCTACTTTGTAAACGTCCATTCCTAAGCTAGGTTGTAGCAACCTCATGATAGGTATAGGGAAATATCTAGTATCATGTAGTAGCCTAAATCTATGTTTCATTGAGCTGGGTGAATGGAATATGAATGACAGTCATCCAACACGCTGTAATAGAAATAAGGCCATGCTCATGAGAAAAGAAAATCTTCCTCCCGCATCATAAACGGCACTGGCCCCCACTGCTTTCCAGAATTTGGGCTACTCTCTGCCCTGAAAGCCTAGATGCTAGCTAGCTAACGTTAGATACAGTATTTTAAAGGTAGAGCTAACGTTAGCCAACTACATTGGTCTTATGTCTTTCACCAGAACAGCCAGCTAAAATGACTTGACTGTATCTGTCCCTAACAAATTTCACACTCAGCTAGTTACTAGTAGCTAGTACTCTAGCTAGCTAGCTTCAAACCCGAACGCACACTTACCTAACGTCAGCTAGCAAACGTTACTGTGGATTAATAACTGGTGGTGGTGCTGGTACAGTACTTACTTATTTCATCAACATTCTTCAAAAAACTCTCAAAATCCTCGAACTCTTTTGTCATGTTGATTTGTTTCCTAGTAGTCTGCTAAATGGAGATTATGCAATACCAAGGAAACAAGGTATTTTATGTGTTTAGCTAGCTACTGTTGCTACAATACTTGTGGCTGTCAATCTTTACTCTTCCTCTTGATTTGAGTGTGTTGTGTACTTGTAACTATGGTAACGGTAAACTTTTTTTCTTCCAAGTGGGGATTGGATTTCTAAAGGTCACGTGCTCTAAGTAGGGGCGTGTGGTTTCGAAGCGTTCAATATCCCGTGGAGTACCTTAACTACATTTTCTACAAACAAATGTATAAAGGCTTGATACAGTATATTAGGCCTGTGATAACAGCTCCAGTCATAGAGCAGAGAGTGCTTGCCAACTGCCACCCCGCTGAAGAGCACAAGCTCACCTTTATTTCAGTCAACTCTTCGGTTCATAATGGACTGCTTACAGCAGTATCTGAACACAAAAAGACCAAGAGTGCCGCCATGAGATTTTCAGGGGTATTGAAAATGTGCACAGTTTACTACAACTTCTTCAAATGGAGTGATATCCACCTATTGTACCCTGAATTGTACTATTGCAAGCATGCATTTTATCATGTAGCATAAATGCACCATGGTACTAGGTCATTCTATAATTTTAAATGAGTAATAACTACTGGAACTGGATTATGCATCACAGCAAAGTAATCAATATTTTTGAAAGACAGATTATCAATTTACTGAATAGTAACCCCCAGGTGAGTAATTAAGCCTGATTCTGCTTGGAAGGATTATTTTGAATCTGAGTTGCAACCAAATAGCAGCAAATTAAAACAACCACTGAATTTTTTATTTTTTTTAATTTTATTTCACCTTTATTTAACCAGGTAGGCAAGTTGAGAACAAGTTCTCATTTACAATTGCGACCTGGCCAAGATAAAGCAAAGCAGTTCGACAACATACAAAAACACAGAGTTACACATGGAGTAAAACAGCATACAATCAATGATGCAGTAGAAAAAAATAAGACTATATACAATGTGAGCAAATGATGTGAGATAAGGGAGGTAAAGGCAAAAAATGCCATGGTGGCAAAGTAAATAAAGTATAGCAAGAAAAACACTGGAATGGTAGATTTGTAGTTTGAAGAAAGTTCAAAGTTAAAATATAAATAATATGGTGCAAAGGAGCAAAATAAATAAAATAAATAAATACAGTAGGGGAAGAGGTAGTAGTTTGGGCTAAATTATAAATGGACTATGTACAGGTGCAGTGATCTGTGAGCTGCTCTGACAGCTGGTGCTTAAAGCTAGTGAGGGAGATAAGTGTTTCCAGTTTCAGAGATTTTTGTAGTTCGTTCCAGTCATTGGCAGCAGAGAACTGGAAGGAGAGACGACCAAAGGAGGAGTTGGCTTTAGGGGTGACCAGAGAGATATACCTGCTGGAGCGCGTGCTACAGGTGGGTGCTGCTATGGTGACCAGTGAGCGGAGATAAGGGGGGACTTTACCTAGCAGGGTCTTGTAGATGACCTGGAGCCAATGTGTTTGGCGACGATTATGAAGCGAAGGCCAGCCAACGAGAGAGTACAGGTCGCAGTGGTGGGTAGTATATGGGGCTTTGGTGACAAAACGGATGGCACTGTGATAGACTGCATCCAGCTTGTTGAGTAGGGTATTTGAGGCTATTTTGTAAATGACATCACCGAAGTCGAGGATTGGTAGGATGGTCAGTTTTACGAGGGTATGTTTGGCAGCATGAGTGAAGGATGCTTTGTTGCGAAATAGGAAGCCAATTCTAGAATTCACTTTGGATTGGAGATGATTGATGTGAGTCTGGAAGGAGAGTTTACAGTCTAACCAGACACCTAGGTATTTGTAGTTGTCCACAAATTCTAAGTTAGAACCGTCCAGAGAAGTGATGCTGGACAGGCGGGCAGGTGCAGGCAGCGATCGGCTGAAGAGCATGCATTTAGTTTTACTTGTGTTTAGGAGCAGTTGGAGACCACGGAAGGAGAGTTGAATGGCATTGAAGCTCGTCTGGAGGGTTGTTAACACAGTGTCCAAAGAAGGGCCAGAAGTATACAGAATGGTGTCGTCTGCGTAGAGGTGGATCAGAGATTCACCAGCAGCAAGAGCGACATCATTTATGTATACAGAGAAAAGAGTTGGCCCAAGATTTGAACCCTGTGGTACCCCCATAGAGACTGCCAGAGGTCCAGACAGTAGGCCCTCCGATTTGACACACTGAACTCTGTCAGAGAAGTAGTTGGTGAACCAGGCGACGCAATCGTTTGAGAAACAAAGGCTACTGAGTCTGCCGATGAGGATGTGGTGATTAACAGAGTCAAAAGCCTTGGCCAGGTCAATGAATACGGCAGCACAGTATTGTTTCTTATCGATGGCAGTTACAATGTCGTTTAGGACCTTGAGCGTGGCTGAGGTGCACCCATGACCAGCTCTGAAACCAGATTGCATAGCGGAGAGGGTGCGGTGGGATTCGAAATGGTCGGTAATCTGTTTGTTGACTTGGCTTTCGAAGACCTTAGAAAGGCAGGGTAGGATGGATATAGGTCTGTAGCAATTTGGGTCAAGAGTGTCACCTCCTTTGAAGAGGGGATGACAGCAGCTGCTTTCCAATCTATGGGAATCTCAGACGACACGAAAGAGAGGTTGAACAGGCTAGTAATAGGGGTTGCAATAATTTCGGCAGATAGTTTTAGAAAGAAAGGGTCCAGATTGTCAAGCCCAGCTGATTTGTAGGGGTCCAGATTTTGCAGCTCTTTCAGAACATCAGCTGAATGGATTTGGGAAAAGGAGAAATGGGGGAGGCTTGGGCGTGTAGCTGTGGGGGGTGCAGTGCTGTTGAATGCAGTAGGGGTAGTTAGGTGGAAAGCATGGCCAGCCGTAGAAAAATGCTTATTGAAATTCTCAATTATAGTGGGCTTATCGGTGGTGACAGAGTTTCCTATCCTCAGTGCAGTGGGCAGTTGGGAGGAGGTGTTCTTATTCTCCATGGACTTTACAATGTCCCAGAACTTTTTAGAGTTGGAGTTGCACGAAGCTAATTTCTGTTTGAAAAAGCTAGCCTTGGCGTTTCTAACTGCCTGTGTGTATTGGTTTCTAACTTCCCTAAAAAGTTGCATATCGCGGGGGCAGTTCGATGCTAATGCAGAACGCCACAGGATATTTTTGTGTTGGTTAAGGGCAGTCAGGTCTGGGGAAAACCAAGGGCTATATCTGTTCCTGGTTCTAAATTTCTTGAAAGGGGCATGCTTATTTAAGATGGAGAGGAAGGCATTTAAAAAAAATAACCAGGCATCCTCTACTGACGGAATATATCCGTCAGTATCCTTCCAGGATACCAGGGCCAGGTCGATTAGAAAGGCTTGCTCGTTGAAATGTTTCAGGGAGCGTTTGACAGTGATGAGTGGAGGTCGTTTGACCGCTGACCCATTACGGGTGCAGGCAATGAGGCAGTGATCGCTGAGTTGGTTGAAAACAGTAGAGGTGTATTTAGAGGGCATGTTGGTTAGGATGATATCTATGAGTGTGCCAGTGTTTGCGGCTTTGGGGTTGTACCTGGTGGGTTCATTAATAATTTGTGTGAGATTGAGGGCATCAAGCTTGGATTGTAGGATGGCTGGGGTGTTAAGCATGTCCCAGTTTAGGTCACCTAGTAGCACGAGCTCTGAAGATAGATGGGGGGCAATCAGTTCACATATGGTGTCCAGAGCACAGCTAGGGGCCGAGGGGGGTCTATAGCAGGCGGCAACGGTGAGAGACTTGTTTTTGGAGAGGTGGATTTTTAAAAGTAGAAGTTTAAATTGTTTGGGTACAGACCTGGATAGCAGGACAGAACTCTGCAGGCTATCTCTGCAGTAGATTGCAACACCGCCCCCTTTGGTCGTTCTATCTTGTCTGAAAACGTTGTAGTTAGGGATGAAGATTTCAGAGTTTTTGGTGGACTTCCTAAGCCAAGATTCAGACACAGCTAGGACATCCGGGTTGGCAGAGTGTGCTAAAGCAGTGAATAAAACAAACTTAGGGAGGAGGCTTCTAATGTTAACATGCATGAAACCAAGGTTATTACGGTTACAGAAGTCATCAAAAGAGAGCGCCTGGGGAGTAGGAGTGGAGCTAGGCACTGCAGGGCCTGGATTCACCTCTACATCCCCAGAGGAGCAGAGAAGAATAAGTATGAGGGTATGGCTAAAAGCTATAACAATTGGTCGTCTGTGACGTCCAGAAAAGAGAGAAAAAGGAGCAGGTTTCTGGGGGCGATAAAATAGCCTCAAGGTATAATGTACAGACAAAGGTATGGTGGGATGTGAGTACAGAGGAGGTAAACCTAGGCATTTAGTGATTATGAGAGAGATATTGTCTCTAGAAACATCATTGAAGCCAGAAGATGTCATAGCATGTGTGGGTGGAGGAACTGAGAGGTTGGATAAGGTATAATGAGCAGGGCTAGAGGCTCTACAGTGAAATAAGCCAATAAACACTAACCAGAACAGCAATGGACAATTCATATTGACATTAAGGAGAGGCATGCTTAGCCGAGTGATCAAAGGGTCCAGTGAGATTCAGACAGCTAGCCGGGCCATAGGTAGCAAGCTGGTGGAAGATGGGAGGGAGGTCTGTTTTTAGCCACCTCGTGCGTTTCCGTCTGTGGGTTAGTGGGGTTCCGTGTGGAAGGGGGGACCTGTCCAAGTTGGCAAAATAGTTAGTTATAGTGGCCCAAGAAAAGTGTCCGATAGACCTATTCAGATCGCAGCCAAAAAGACAGCTAACGATTAGCCGGCCGCAGATGGGCGATCAGGTTACGTCGCGACGGAGGGGCCAGTTGGATAACTCCCTCGGGCAGATAACGTCGGTGGTCCAGTCGTGAAGACCCGATGGGGCTCCGCATCGGCAGTAAAAACGGGTCAGGATAGGTGAGTTGTAGCCCAGGAGACACTTCAGCTGGCTAGCTCAGGAATAGCCCAGGAGTGGCTGACGGAACTCTTCAGCTGGCTAGCTGGCTAGCTCCGTAATAATGTGTGTTAATTCCGGGACCGACGTTGCCAATAGTCACTCAGGTAGCAGCTACTTAGCTGCAAGATCCAGGTGTAAATGTCCAGAGCCTGCAGTAGAAATCGGGGAAAGGAGAGAGAATAGGTCCGGTATGCTCTGGTCTGAGTCGCGCTGTACAAAAACTGGCGATAGCTTTTCGAGCTAATGGATAGCTGAGGACAGCTAACCGTGGCTAGCTGAACTTCAACATTAGCCAGTGAAAGTGGCTAACCTCTGGCTAGCTTCTGTTGTGGAATTCAGATGAGGTAAATAATACTTTCTTTTTTAAATTGGTGAGGCGGGTTGCAGGAGAGTGCTTTGAGGTTGAGTTTTTAGAATAAAAAATGTAAAAAGATAAGTGAAGAAAAAATATGTAAATATATATATACACGGGACACGACAAGAGGAGGGTAATGGACGTCTGAACTGCTACGCCATCTTGGATCATAGAGTGGAAAAATAAATAAAGGCCTGTTGATCCCCAATCACCACCACTTATTTGCAGTGGCGACCCGTCATTCATTTTTGCATGTTATTTTGGCATTAATACGTGTCACATATCAGTTTGCAACAAATGTAAGAATAATAATAATTGAGTTAATACAGCCGCATACAAACATGGTCTCCTTTTTGCTTTTTTTGAGGTAGCTCCAAAATGTAGGTGTTTCAGCCTTGCTCAGTGCTTTCTGTAGTTGTGGGGCAGCCAGTGAAAAATATGGAGCATAGGGGTTGGTAATATTCTCTAGTTGCGCCATGATTGGCTCAGTGTTCTGTTACTCATGGGGACACTACGTCACCACAAAATCTATGGGTAGAGCTCGAAAATTCAAGCCCCTTGGGTGCTGCTATAGAGTTACATTAGAAATACCCATCCAAGAAGGCTCAAGGTCATTGGCCACAGATAAAATGACGTCCAATCACGTTATATCTACCATAGCTTTGATTGGACTGATCATGTCAGCATCATATTTTCAAAATCTTAGCTAGCAAGTTAGCAATCATCATCAAGAATCAAGTCGACAATCTACTGGCAAATCCTTTTTAATCCTTGTCATATGAAGAGAAATTATAGATAAAACCTATCGGTGCTTTTCGGCCATTAGACATAAACATTACACAACAAGTTGGAATCACAAATTCAACAATGAGTGATTTGGAAGGAATCAGTGGCTAACTGCAAGCGTTGTAAAGCAATCACTAGGCTACTATTCAGTGGAGTGGGTGTGTGGTCAAAGTCTGGGTTTAACGGTCTCTTTTCCAAGCTTAAAAGGATAAACATTCAACACCATGACCCATAACAGGTTGAATACATTGGCCATGCTGTCAATCCAGCATGACATCTGCAATGTTCAAAACAACTGGAAACTGAAATCTCAGACTTCAGTGAGTTCAAAGCAACTGGGAAGTCAGAAAAGAATTTGCTCCGACTGGGAAAATACGGCCATCAAACTCGAAATTCCAAGTCGGGAACTCAGGCTTCTTTATTTCAGAGTTCGCAGTAGTCTTGAAGCACCATAAATCCAGAGAATTGTCTGCTTATATGCCCCCTTTACTTATCCTACGATTCTGACTTGGTGTACTGGGAGAATACTGTCAGAAGGTCCCATGTTCTGAATTCTGTCGCTGTACATTTAAAAAATGCTGAACAAATAGTTATATTGACTACGTCCATCCTAGCTCGCTCATTAATATCTTAATCAAAATTACGGATTTCTTCTTATACGCTCGTCATCCCATATTGCCATAGTTTGTACATCTCAATTGTCAGTAGAAACCCTATTTGTTTAAGCAAGTCAGCCATATCAGCCATGTTTTTTAAAAAGGCAGTAAATTAGGCTGAATTAACTGTTTTGCAGCCAGACAAGCCTCCGCTGATAGCCAGGTGTAGCAGTGGTAAGGATTCACTACATGGAGCTGAAAAGAAAGCTCTGCTGTTGGGACAGCTTTATGTAGGCCGTAACAGTTTGTGGGCACTGTTTGTCACCGTTATAGTGCAATGAATGGTGGGAGTTTGCCCCACCAAGATTTCCATGCTAAAATCACCACTGCTTATTTGGGACATACATTGACCAGCTCCAACTTGGTTCACTTTAATACATCCAGCTACAGAAAAACAGAAACAATGGAGGGAACCCAAGTCTGCACTAATGTGCCATCCTACCTAGGATGGTCAATTTTTAACACTTTATGCTGCTGTCTCCCTTTTCAAATCAAATCAATTAAGTTTGATTTGTCACATGCTTCGTAAACAACAGGTGTAGACTAACAGTGAAATGCTTACTTCCCAAAAATGCTGAGAGAAAAATAGAAAATGAATAACAGGAGGAATAAATACACAATGAGTAACGATAACTTGACTATATACACGGGGTACCGGTACCGAGTCGATGTGCAGAGGTACTAGGTAATTGAGGTAGTAGATATGTTCATATAGGTAAGGGTAAATTGACTAGGCAACAGGATAGATAATAAACAGTATCAGCGACTGTAATGACTCAAATGAGTTAGTGTAAAAAGGGTCACTGCAGATAGTCAGGGTAGCTATTTGGTTAACTATTTAGCAGTCTTATGGCTTGGGTGTAGAAGCTGTTTTAGGGTCATGTTGGTTTCAGACTTGATGCAACGGTACCAGTTTCCATGCGGTAGTAGAGAGTACAGTCTATGACTGAGTCTTTGACAATTTTTAAGGCCTTCTTCTGACACCGCCAAGTATATAGGTCCTGAATGGCAGGAAGCTTGGCCCCAGTGATGTACTGGTCGGATGGTCTTATGGTCGGATGCCGAGCAGTTGCCATACCAGGCAGTGATGCAACCTGTCAGGACGCTTTCGATGGTGCAACTTTAGAACTTCTTTAGGATCTGGGGACCCATGCTAAATCAGTCTCCTGAGGGGGAAAATATGTTGCCGTGCCCTCTTCACGACTGTCTTAGTGTGTTTGGACCATGATCATTTGTTGGTGATGTGGACACCAAGTAACTTGACACTCTCAACCCGCTCCACTACAGCCCGTCGATGTGAATGGGGGCGTGTTCGGCCCATATTTTCCTGTAGTCCATGATCAGCTCCTTTGTTTTGCTCATGTTGAGGGAGAGGTTGTTGTCCCGGCACCACACGGCCAGGTCTCTGACCTCCTCACTATAGGCTGTCTCATCATTGTCGGTGATCAGGCCTACCAGTTGTCAGCCAACTTAATGATGGTGTTGGAGTCGTGCTTGGCCACGCAGTCATGGGTGAACAGGGAGTACAGAGGGGACTATGCACGCACCCCTGGGGCCCCTGGGTTGAGGGTTAACATGGCGGATATGTTGTTGCCTACTCTCACCACCTGGGGGCAGACCGCCAGGAAGTCCAGGATCCAGTTGCAGATTTGATTTTGATTTTATTTGGATCTCTTTTAGTCCCCATTTGGACTAATCTTCCAAGAGTCCTTAAATATTAAAATACAATTTATATACGAACACATTTTCACATATAACACACTATTACAAACATACATAATATACTAACATAATGAACCAATAAATAATCTATCTAAAAAAATATTGATTCTTCATCTACTGTAATCCCACAACATTTCTGTGTATTATATTTAAATCGTTTTAAAATAATGTTTAAATTTATATATTGAAAGGTTTCTGGTTTGCTCAGTTAATTTATTCCATTTCTTTATTGCTCTAAATCGAAATGATATTTTGCCTATTTCTCTTTTCTGTCTGGATAACGCATAGATGGTGGACAATCTATTCCTAGTATTTACGGAATGTCGGTCTCTTACCAACTGATTACCGTTGTGAATAGAACTTGGCCGTTTTAAATGATGTATATTATGAAATAAAATAAGCATGTTTTTTTTCAATTATCTTGTCGATTGATGACCAACCAAGAACATTGCCCATGACTGCAACCGAAAAACCATATCTCCACCATAAAACAATCCTTGCTGCTTTGTTCTGTGCAATCTGCAGCCTCCTAACTTCACTTGATGATGCATTACCCCAGACCACAGAACAGTAGTTCACTTGACTCTCAATTAAAGCTTGTGTTATTTGCTTAAGAATTTTTCCTGGTAAATATTTAGCTATCCTTCTGATTATACATGCTGTTTTCATATATTTTTTTACATAGATTCGTTATTTGAGACGACCATGATAAGCAGTTGTCTAGCTGCACTCCCAATAGTTTGGTTTCTGCCACTTCTTCAATTTGTACTCCTCCCATACTTAATTGAGAGAGAGGTGTTCAGTCCCAGGGTACTGGGCATAGTGATGAGCTTAGTGGGCACTATGGTGTTGAATGCTGAGCTGTAGTCAATGAACAGCATTCCCACAAAGGTGTTCCTCTTGTCCAGGTGGGAGAGGGCAGTGTGGAGTGCAATAGAGATCCAGGGTGGCTGGGCTGTTTGTGTTGATGTAAGCCATGACCAGCCTTTCAATTTCAATGCATTTCATGGCTACAGATGTGAGTGCTATGGGGCAATAGTAATTTAGACAGGTTACCTTGGCATTCTTGGGCAAAAGGGACTATAGTAATACAGACTGGGTCAGGGAGAAATGTAAAATGTCAGTGAAGACACATGCTCTGAGTAAGCGTCCTGGTAATCCGTCTGGCCATGCGGCCTTGTGAATGTTAACCTGTTTAAAGGTCTTACACACGTCAGCTATGGAGAGCGAGATCACACAGTCATCCGGAACAGCTGGTACTCTCATGCATCGTTTAGTGTTGCTTGCTTTGAAGGCATTTAACGCTACTGATAGTCTTGCATCACTGGGCAGATCGCGGCTGGATTTCCCTTTGTAATCCATAAGAGTTTGCAAGCCCTGCCACATCTGACGAGTGTCAATCTTAGTCCTGTTTTGATGCTTTGCCTGGTTGAGAGCTCGTCGGTGGTCAGAGCGGGATTTCCACTCCTTGAAAGCTCTAGCCTTTAGCTCTGTGTGGCTGTTGCCTGTAATCCATGGCTTCTGGTTGGGATATGTACGTACTGTCACTGTGGGGACGAGTCGTGGAAGCACTTATTAATGAAGCCAGTGACTGATGTGGTAAATTTTTCAGTGTTATCGGATGAATCCCTAAACATATTCCAGTCTGTACTCACAAAACAATCCTGTAGCTTAGCATCGCTTCATCTGACCACGTCTGTTTTGAATTCGTCACTTGTTTGAGTTTTTGCATGTAAGCAGGAATCTTGAGGATGGTCAGATTTGGCAAAGGGAGGGTGAGGGAGAGCTTTGTATGAGTTTCTGTGTGTGGGGTAAAGGTGATCTAGAGTTTTGTTGCTTCTAGTTGCACAGGTGACAGGCTGGTAAAAATGAGGTAAAAACAGATTTCAGTTTTCCTGCATAAAAATCACCGGCCACTAGAAGCGCCACCTCTGAATGTGCATTTTCTTTTTTACTTATGGCCCTATCAAATAAAATCTCATTTCTATTTGTCACATGCACCGAATACAACAGGTGTAGACCTTACTGTGAAATGCTTACTTATACAGCTCATTGAGTGCGGTCTTAGTGCCAGCATCGGTTTGTGATGGTAAATAGACAGCTTCAAAAACTAAAGTTGAAAACTCTCTTGGTAAATAGTATGGTCTGCAGCTTATCATAAGGTATTCTTACAAAAAACTTGACACTTCCTTAACATTAGAGATCGCAGCTGCTGTTAACAAATATTTACACACCTTGACCCTTCGTCTTACTTGGAACTGCTGCAATAGTTTGCTCATGCAGGGTAGGAGATCCACAATTCAAGCATGTGCTGATTAACTACTGAATTGCTTGTGTGATTTTTTTAAAGTGGATTCTATGGTTATCTAAGTGAAAGTGGAATAACGTATTGATTATCTCCCATTGTATGTTTGTAGGCAGATAATGCAAACGGAGTTGGAGAGGCAACAGCGGCAGCAGAGCCGTCCAGGATAGCCAAAATCCTCAACATCGTTGGACTTGTGTTAGCTTTCCCCATTGAGACCGTGTCTGTGCCTCGATCTAGGTTGGGCAAAATTAAAAATGGCGGTGTTCGCTTCAGTAATCTTACTAGTATAAAGACCTCCTCCATTCCTGCCATTATTGAAAGAGATTGTGATACTTCACATCTCAAAATTGGGTTACTTAATGTTAGATCCCTCACTTCCAAGGCAGTTATAGTCAATGAACTAATCACTGATCATAATCTTGATGTGATTGGCCTGACTGAAACATGGCTTAAGCCTGATGAATTTACTGTGTTAAATGAGGCCTCACCCCCTGGTTACACTAGTGACCATACCCCCCGTGCATCCGGCAAAGGCGGAGGTGTTGCTAACATTTACGATAGCAAATTTCAATTTACAAAAAAAAAAACAATGACGTTTTCGTCTTTTGAGCTTCTAGTCATGAAATCTATGCAGCCTACTCAATCACTTTTTATAGCTACTGTTTACAGGCCTCCTGGGCCATATGCAGTGTTCCTTACTGAGTTCCCTGAATTCCTATCGGATCTTGTAGTCATAGCAGATAATATTCTAATTTTTGGTGACTTTAACATTCACATGGAAAAGTCCACAGACCCACTCCAAAAGGCTTTCGGAGCCATCATCGACTCAGTGGGTTTTGTCCAACATGTCTCTGGACCTACTCACTGCCACAGTCATACTCTGGACCTAGTTTTGTCCCATGGAATAAATGTTGTGGATCTTAATGTTTTTCCTCATAATCCTGGATTATCGGACCACCATTTTATTGCGTTTACAATTGCAACAAATAATCTGCTCAGACCCCAACCAAGGAAGATTAAAAGTCGTGCTATAAATTCTCAGACAACCCAAAGATTCCTTGATGCCCTTCCAGACTCCCTCTGCCTACCCAAGGACGTCAGAGGACAAGAATCAGTTAACCACCTAACCGAGGAACTCAATTTAACCTTGCGCAATACCCTAGATGCAGTTGCACCCCTAAAAATTAAAAACATCTGTCATAAGAAACTAGCTCCCTGGTATACAGAAAATACACGAGCTCTGAAGCAAGCTTCCAGAAAATTGGAACGGAAATGGCGCCACACTAAACTGGAAGTCTTCCGACTAGCTTGGAAAGACAGTACCGTGCAGTATCGAAGAGCCCTCACTGCTGCACGATCATCCTATTTTTCCAACTTAATTGAGGAAAATAAGAACAATCCGAAATTTCTTTTTGACACTGTCGCAAAGCTAACTAAAAAGCAGCATTCGCAAATGGAGGATGGCTTTCACTTCAGCAGTAATAAATTTATGAACTTCTTTGAGGAAAAGATCATGATCATTAGAAAGCAAATTACAGACTCCTCTTTAAATCTGGGTATTCCTCCAGGGCTCCATTGTCCTGAGTCTGCCCAACTCTGCCAAGACCTAGGATCAAGGGAGATACTAAAGTGTTTTAGTACTATATCTCTTGACATAATGATGAAAATAATCATGGCCTCCAAACCCTCAAGCTGCATACTGGACCCTATTCCAACTAAACTACTGAAAGAGCTGCTTCCTGTGCTTGGCCCTCCTATGTTGAACATAATAAACGGCTCTCTATCCACCGGATGTGTACCAAGCTCACTAAAAGTGGCAGTAATAAAGCCTCTCTTGAAAAAGCCGAATCTTGACCCAGAAATTATAAAAAACTATCGGCCTATATCGAATCTTCCATTCCTCTCAAAAATTTTAGAAAAAGTTGTTGCGCAGCAACTCACTGCCTTCCTGAAGACAAACAATGTATACGAAACGCTTCAGTCTGGTTTTAGACCCCATCATAGCACTGAGACTGCACTTGTGAAGGTGGTAAATGACCTTTTAATGACATCCGACCGAGGCTCTGCATCTGTCCTCATGCTCCTAGATCTTAGTGCCGCTTTTGATACCATCGATCACCACATTCTTTTGGAGAGATTGGAAACCCAAATTGGTCTACATGGACGAGTTCTGGCCTGGTTTAGATCTTATCTGTCGGAAAGATATCAGTTTGTCTCTGTGAATGGTTCGTCCTCTGACAAATCAATTGTAAATTTCGGTGTTCCTCAAGGTTCCGTTCTAGGACCACTATTGTTTTCACTATATATTTTACCTCTTGGGGATGTCATTCGAAAACATAATGTTAAATTTCACTGCTATGCGGACGACACACAGCTGTACATTTCAATGAAACATGGTGAAGCCCCAAAATTGCCCTCGCTAGAAGCCTGTGTTTCAGACATAAGGAAGTGGATGGCTGCAAATGTTCTACTTTTAAACTCGGACAAAACAGAGATGCTTGTCCTAGGTCCCAAGAAACAAAGAGATCTTCTGTTGAATCTGACAATTAATCTGGATGGTTGTACAGTCGTCTCAAATAAAACTGTGAAGGACCTCGGCGTTACTCTGGATCCTGATCTCTCTTTTGAAGAACATATCAAGACTGCTTCAAGGACAGCTTTTTTCCATCTACGTAACATTGCAAAAATCAGAAACTTTCTGTCCAAAAATGACGCAGAAAAATTAATCCATGCTTTTGTTACTTCTAGGCTCGACTACTGCAATGCTCTACTTTCCGGCTACCCGGATAAAGCACTAAACAAACTTCAGTTAGTGCTAAATACGGCTGCTAGAATCCTGACTAGAACCAAAAAATTTGATCATATTACTCCAGTGCTAGCCTCCCTACACTGGCTTCCTGTTAAGGCAAGGGCTGATTTCAAGGTTTTACTGCTAACCTACAAAGCATTACATGGGCTTGCTCCTACCTATCTTTCCGATTTGGTCCTGCCGTACATACCTACACGTACGCTACGGTCACAAGACGCAGGCCTCCTAATTGTCCCTAGAATTTCTAAGCAAACGGCTGGAGGTAGGGCTTTCTCCTATAGAGCTCCATTTTTATGGAATGGTCTGCCTACCCATGTGAGAGACGCAGACTCAGTCTCAACCTTTAAGTCTTTACTGAAGACTTATCTCTTCAGTAGGTCCTATGATTAAGTATAGTCTGGCCCAGGAGTGTGAAGGTGAACGGAAAGGCTGGAGCAACGAACCGCCCTTGCTGTCTCTGCCTTGTCGGTTCCCCTCTTCCCACTGGGATTCTCTGCCTCTAACCCTTTTACAGGGGCTGAGTCACTGACTTACTGGTGTTCTTCCATGCCGTCCATGGGAGGGGTGCGTCACTTGAGTAGGTTGAGCCACTGACGTGGTCTTCCTGTCTGGGTTGGCGCCCCCCCCCTTGGGTTGTGCCGTGGCGGAGATCTTTGTGGGCTATACTCGGCCTTGTCTTCGGACGGTAAGTTGGTGGTTGTAGATATCCCTCTAGTGGTGTGGGGGCTGTGCTTTGGCAAAGTGGGTGGGGTTATATCCTGCCTGTTTGGCCCTGTCTGGGGGTATCATCGGATGGGGCCACAGTGTCTTCTGATCCCTCCTGTCTCAGCCTCCAGTATTTATGCTGCAGTAGTTTATGTGTCGGGGGGCTAGGGTCAGTCTGTTACATCTGGAGTATTCTCTTGTCTTATCCGGTGTCCTGTGTAAATGTAAATATGCTCTCTCTAATTCTCTCTTTCTCTCTTTCTTTCTTTCTCTCGGAGGACCTGAGCCCTAGGACCATGCCTCAGGACTACCTGGCATGATGACTCCTTGCTGTCCCCAGTCCACCTGGCCATGCTGCTGCTCCAGTTTCAACTGTTCTGCCTGCGGCTACGGAACCCTGACCTGTTCACCGGACGTGCTTGTTGCACCCTCGACAATTACTATGATTATTATTATTTGACCATGCTGGTCATTTACGAACATTTTAACATCTTGACCATGTTCTGTTATAATATCCACCCGGCACAGCCAGAAGAGGACTGGCCACCCCTCATAGCCTGGTTCCTCTCTAGGTTTCTTCCTAGGTTTTTGGCCTTTCTCAGGAGTTTTTCCTAGGGAGTTTTTCCCAGCCACCGTGCTTCTTTCACATGCATTGCTTGCTGTTTGGGGTTTTAGGCTGGGTTTCTGTACAGCACTTTGAGATTTCAGCTGATGTACGAAGGGCTATATAAATAAATTTGATTTGATTTGATTTGATTTAGGCGTCATTATTATTACACTAAAACTCACCACAGCATGAAAAAGGAGGATGTGTTTTTGTACCATCTTTTGCCCATTGCATTCCTAGGGCTGCAAATGTTTTCTTTTTACAACTTCATACAACACATCAGCCCAGACCAACCCTGATGAGGACCAGCTGTGCCCCTAACCGAGCCCCAGTGTAAACAAATGCCTTGCAAGCAATTAACAGACCAGCGCTTGTGCTCCATACTCAGAGTGTGTTCTTATCATGATACTGTATTTTCTTTTGTCAAGACCCAATTGTCATTCCTGCCTCGCGGGGCGGGCGGGTTTAAGGTCATGAAACATTGTGTGGGTGAAGGGTGGATGGGTGGAGGACGGGTTGAATAAAGAGAAAACAATGCTTTATTAAAAGAGCCATAAATCATGTATATTTCTTGTGCAATTCATATTTATAAGCTACATTGAGGTTTTTATTTGATGATTTTTATCTGGCATTAGTGAGTAAGCCTAAGCTTTAGGGCCTAACTGTGCTCGCCAAATAAATGAATCGATGTTGAAGAACAATGTCATTGTTCTATAAATGTTCAAGAGAAAAAAAGGAAACTGTACAGCACATTTTCACAGGTCAGGGTCGGGTGTGGGCCTGAGATTTTAACTTCGGCTTTTTAGCAATTGTGGGTTGGTGCGGGAGAACAAACAGCTGACCCGCGCATCATTAGTACTCAGACTACATTATGGTAAAACATTCATTATTTTCTGTTCTCATTATTACTCCATAATAAAGGTACTTGTCTACACCATTGGAGTCTCTTCAGAAAGCCGCTGTGCCTCAGCAGTGTCTTCAACAAACACTAGAGGGTGACATTTACTGATTGGCCCAAACCATGTTGGCAATCATCTAACAATGCACTGTATTGTGAATCAGTGGCATTGCTGCACACACAAAAAAACCTCTGCTCGGTTATATAACCCACGTTTTGGTTTTAATTTAATTAGACCAGTGCTTCCCAAGCTTTTTCGGTTACTGTACCACCAACTGAATTTGGCTCTGCACAGAGTACAGCTGAAGCACTCCCTCATGTGCACTTTACCAGTAACCCTATGAACTCATGAGTCTTTTGCAGTACACCCTGTGGGTAGGCCAAGTTTATTTTAATTTTATTTATCCGTTATTTTACCAGGTAAGTTGACTGAGAACACGTTCTCATTTACAGCAACGACCTGGGAATAGAAGTAACCTCAGGGGTCCTGTACCCCTGGTTGGGAACCACTGAACTTTTTTGTTTGATAGTGTAATATCATCTTTCCTAAATTGTTAATCCACGCTGGGGATAATTTATTTAAAATTAATAGATTAATATATCACAAAAAACAATACATATTATTTTAGAATGTTGTTTTCTTCCTGCATCTCTTGCTAGGTTGGAGTTAGTAGAGTGACTTGAAACAGCCTGAAAGCGTTCCTGTATTACAGTTGGAATGTTAATGAAAACCAGACAAGCCCAAAAGGATGCATGTGTGGGTTGTTCATAGGCCTCATCAGCATGCAACTCCAGTACTGAATATACTCACCAAAGAACACTGAGCACCAAGGAACACTGAACACCAAGGAACACTGAACACCAAGGAACACTGAACACCAAGGAACACTTTCTGTTTGTAAGAGCAACTGTAGCCTACAACAGCCTTCATTGGTTATTCCGTCTGATGAGAGCCAGACCTGGGTTCAACTAGTATTTGGTTTCTTTCGAACACTTTAGCTGCGCTTTATTGAGCTTACCTGGTGTAACGGGACCAACGGAATAGTCACAAAACTGCAAAACCCACCCTTATGGCACTTCAGTCAAGCTCAAACAAACGTTCAAAACATTTGAAAGATTTGAAATACTATTTGAATCCAGGTCTAATGAGAGCCAAAATAAATAGAGTACATTATTATATACAGAACGGAAATATAAACGCAACATGTAAAATGTTTGTCCCATTTTGAATGATCTGAAATAAAATATCAATTATTTTTTGCACAAATTTGTTTACAACCCTGTTAGTGAGCATTTCTCATTTGCCAAGATAATCCATCCACCTGACAGGTGTGGAAAATCCACCTTGAATTGGGGACAATAAAAGGCTACTCTAAAATATGTAGTTTTGTCACACAACACAATGCCACAGATGTCTCAAGTTTTGAGGGAGCATGCAGTTGGCATGCTGACTGGAGGAATGTCCACCAGAGCTGTTGGCAGAGTATTGACTGTGTATATTGGTTCCTGACTTGCCTGAAAAGTTGCATATTGCAGGGGCTATTCAATGCAAATGCAGTATGCTGCTGCGGCAGCACAGGATGTTTTTGTGCTGATTAAGGGCAGTCAAGTCTGGGGTGAACCAAGGACTATATCTGTTCTTAGTTCTTTATTTTTTGAATGGGGCATGCTTATTTAAGATGGTGAGGAAAGCACTTTTAAAGAGCAACCAGGCATCCTCTACTGACGGGATGAGGTTAATATCCTTCCAGGATACCCGGGCCAGGTTGATTAGAAAGGCCTGCTTGCTGAAGTGTTTTAGCGAGTGTTTGACCGCGGACCCGTTACGGACGCAGGCAATGAGGCAGTGATCGCTGAGATCCTGGTTGAAGACAGCAGAGGTGTGTTTAGAGGGCAAGTTGGTCAAGATGTTAACTATGAGGGTGCCCATGGTTACGAATGTAGGGTTGTACCTGGTAGGTTCCTTGATCATTTGTTTCAGATTGAGGGCATCTAGCTTATTTTGTAGGACGGCCGGGGTGTTAAGCATATCCCAGTTTAGGTCACCTAACAGTACGAACTCTGAAGATAGATGAGGGGCATTCAATTCCCATATGGTGTCCAGGGCACAGCTGGGGGCTGAGGGGGGTCTATAACAAGCGACAACGGTGAGAGACTTATTTCTGGAAAGGTGGATTTTTAAAAGTAGAAGCTCGAAATGTGTGGGCACAGACCTGGATAGTATGACAGAACTCTGCAGGCTATCTCTTAAGTAGATTGCAACTCTCTACAGTAGATTAGCAGTTCTATCTTGACGGAAAATGCCCCATAGCACTCACATCTGTAGACACATCTGTAGCCATGAAATGCTTTGAAAGGCTGGTCATGGCTCACATCAACACAATCAGCCCAGACACACTGGATCTCTATTGCACTTCACACTGCCCTCTCCAACCTGGACAAGAGGAACACATATGTGAGAATGCTGTTCATTGACTAAAGCTCAGCATTCAACACAACATAGTGCCCACTAAGCTCATCACTGTGCTCAGTAACCTGGGACTGAACACCTCCCTCTTCAACTGGATCCTGGACTTCCTGACGGTCTGCCCCCAGGTGGTGAGAGTAGGTAACAACATATCCGCCATGCTGACCCTCAACCCGGTGGCCCCTCAGGGGTGCTTGCATAGTCCCCTCCTGTACTCCCTGTTCACCCTCGACTGTATGGCCAAGCACACTCCCAAACCATCATTAAGTTGGCTGACGACACAACAGTGGTAGGCCAGATCATCTCTGCAGTAGATTGCAACTCCGCCCCCTTTGGCAGTTCTGTCTTGTCAGAAGATGTTGTAGTTGGGGATGAAAATTTCAGAATTTTTGGTGGCCTTCCTAAGCCAGGATTCAGACACGGCTAGGATATTAGGGTTGACGGCGTGTGCCGTGAATAAAACAAACTTAGGGAGGAGGCTTCTGATGTTAATATGCATGAAACCAAGGCTTTTACCGTTACAGAAGTCAACAAATGAGAGCGCCTGGGGAGTAGGTGTGGTGCTGGAGGCTACAGGACCTGGGTTAACCTCTACATCACCAGAGGAACAGAGGAGGAGTAGGATAAGGGTACGGCTAAAGGCTATAAGAACTGGACGTCTAGTGCGTTGAGAACAGAGAATAAAAGGAGCAGAAATCTGGACGTGGTAGAATAGATTCAGGGCATAATGAACAGACAAGGGTATGGCAGGATGTAAGTACAGTGGAGGTAAACCTAGGCATTGAGTGACGATGAGAGCGGTTGTGTCTCTGGAGGCACCAGTTAAGCCAGGTGAGGTCTCCGCATGTGCGGGGGGTGCGACTAAAGAGCTATCTAAGGCATGTTGGGTGGGGCAGGGGGCTCTACAGTGAAATAAAACAATAAAAACGAACCTAAACAACAGTAGACAAGGCATATTGACATTAGGGAGAGGCATGTGTTGCCAAGTGATCATAGGGTCCAATGAGCAGCAATAGGTGAGTCAGTGAGCCGTTCGGTAGTCGCTACTATGCTAGGCGAACTGGAGACACGGCGATTCAGAATGCTAGCGGGCCGGGGCTAGCAGATGGGTCTTCAGCAACGTCGCAACGGAAAAGCCTGTTGAAACCTCCTCGGACGATTAAGTCGTCAGACCAGTTGTGATGGATCGGCGGGGCTCTGCGTCGGCAATAAAGGGTCCAGGTCAATTGGCAAAAGAGGCATTGTATCCCAAGAATTAGCTGGTAGACCTCTTCGGGTAGCCGGGAGATGGGCCTAGCTCGAGGCTAGCACAAGGCTAACTGGTGCTTGCTTCAGGACAGAGGCGTTAGCCAGCAATAGCCACTCAGGTTGCAGATAGCTAGCTACAGTGATCCGGTGTAGTGGTCCAGAGCTTGCGTTAGGAATCTGGTGATGTGGTAGAGAAAAAGCAGTCCGATATGCTCTGGGTTGATATCGTGCTGTGCAGACTGGCAGGTATTGACCGAGCTGAAGCTGGCTGGTGTCCGAGTTAACGGTGAAGACCGCTAGCAGTGGCTAACTGACTACTAGCTAGTAGCCAGTTAGCTGGCTAGCTGCTGATGGGGGTACCAGTTCTAAAAAATAAAAACACCAGATCCGTACCACATTGGGTGGGGCGGGTTGCAGGAAAGTATATTCAGTCCATAGATGGAAAGTGAGATTAAAACATATACGGCCCCATGTTGAAAGCACATGTTGAAAGCACAATTCCTGGAATCTGAAAATGTCCCAGTCCTTCCAGGGCCTGTCTGCTCACCAGACATGTCACCCATTGAGGATGCTTGGGATGCTCTGGATCGATGTGTACGACAGTGTTCCAGTTCCTGCCGATATCCAGAAACTTCACACAGTCATTGAAGAGCAGTGGGACAACATTCCACAGGCCACAATCAACCGCCTGATCATCTCTATGCGAAGGAGATGTGTCCCCCTGCATGAGGCAAATGGTGGTCACACCAGATACTGACTGTTTTTCTGAGCCACGCCCATACATTTTTTTTAAGGTAGCAGTCTGTGACCAACAGATGCATATCTGTATTCCCAGTCATGTGAAATCCATAGATTAGGGCCTAATGAATGTATTTCAATTGACCGATTTCCTTGTATGAACTGTAACAGTCAAATCTTTAAAATTGTTGCATGTTGCATTTATATATGTTTTCAGTGTATTTACAAACTCTTCTGATCTCATTTGACTCCCTTCTGGTTCTTTCATACCGCCTTCCGTCCGGGTTTGGCCAGGGTAGGCCGTCACTGTAATAAGAATTTGTTCTTAACTGACTTGCCTAGTTAAATAAAGGTTAAATAAAAAATGTAAAAATCCTTTGTGGCAGAGCATTAGTGATCCTTATAAGACTTGTGTGGTTTCCTTTTGTGTGGTTTCCTTATGTGTGTGTGTGTGTGTGTGTGTGTGTGTGTGTGTGTGTGTGTACGTGCGGCGTACGTGCGTGGTACATTTGTGTTTGCCTGCGTGCACGCACGTGTGTGTGCATGCGTGCGTTCCTGCTTGTGTAGTTTCCTTGATTGCCAAATGACATCTCAGTTGATCTGAAACAGCAGTTGTACAAGAATGGATGTGCTGCAGACACTTTCACTTACTTTCATTTCAAGTACAATGTCTGAAAAGGAAATGGGAAAACATGAACCCATTAGCTGAAGGTCACTGTGATTCCCCCTAGCGGAACCCCCCCAAAAAGATAAAGAGACAGAGACATAGAGCCATAGAGACCATGGAATGTGACCTTTGAGTAAACAAGACAAAGGAAATAGTGTGAATGAATAATTCTTCCGTAGCCTACAGTGTTAGGAAGTTAGAAAACCTACACCTCACTATCGTACGCCTTAAGCATGTAGCAATAGCATTAGACAATTACGACTTAACATATAATTGTAAATTGACGCATGTCAAATACAGACATCTGACAGGTTCCAGCCATTGACATGTATAGAATGTCTTCAAAAGCAAGTTGGATGTCATCCAGGACTCTAAAGCAGCATAGCCACCAAAGCAAAGCAAGGCAGCAGTTATTGCTAAGAAAAGGTAGACTACAATCAATAACTCATATTATGACAGTTTATAAAAAGAGACTGCACGCTGTGACAAATTGATAACTGCTAATGGGTCTGTATGAAACTATAGCCATAGTAGATATGGGACAATAGTAGCCAATGGTAAAACAGGATGACTTACAGTATGTTTGAAATACAGATTATCTTGGTTGCATGCAAACCCTAAATGCCAGTGTGCCCTTGATGGAAAATCTGACATTGTGTCAATTCAATGAATACTCCATTGATAGCCGCTCATGACTTCATTTGTATACAATGAGACCACTCATTTTGATTTTGTATGACTGGGGTTTATTGAAATGTAATCATTGCGAAATGAATTCGACATCTCCATCCAAATGTATGAGTTGATGTTTCATTTGATGTGTTTGAGACATACAGTGATTGCAATCCCAGCAAACTGGGAACATACCCAGAACATTATCTAAGATTCCCATTAAGTTCTAATTAGGGTTTTAGCTAACATGAGGATGATAACATCCCAAAAACATTCAAATAATGTTTTTTTTTATTAAATATCCTTGGAATGTTATCCTAACATTCACTAAAATGTTGTGCACAACATCTGGAACAACCAGAGAACATTCCCCAAAAGTTCTCATTAGGTTTCCACGTAATGTAATATCACAATGTACCAGTAATGTTTATCAGAAAACCAAAATGGTTTATTTTGAAAGTTGTCACGGCCCCCTGTCGAAAGGATCTGTACACAATTCCTGGAAGCTGAAAATGTCCCAGTTCTTCCATGGCCTGCATACTTAGGCATGTCACCCATTGAGCATGTTTGGGATGCTCTGGATCGACGTGTACTACAGTGTCAGGCGGTGGGTGTAGCTGGTGCATGAAGTCAGGCGCAGGAGAGCAGAGATGAGTGAACAACGCACTTTACTTAAGAAAATAGCACAAAGTACCAATACCAATGTGCGAACTGTCAGGGTGTGCGCTACTGGTGGAGAAGTCAGGTGCAGGAGAGCAGAGAGTTGTGAACAGGCGCACACTTTATTCAGGCAGAGGCAATAAAACAGACAGACGCCACTGCGTCAATGTAACGACACATCTCGTGAAGAGGGGGGTGTGTGGAATCCGGAGCAGGAGAGCAGATGGGTTTAAGGGAAACAACCGTTTATTCCAGGCGTTTCCAACAGCACAGCACAAAACACAACGGGAAAACTGCACAAATGGAGCCTCCACCCACAAGGGAGGCTCCATTTGAAATGTGGGATGTATGCGGAGCGTGCGGGGCAACAGAAGACAAACAGCAGAGGGGCTAAGAATCTTGTAAATGGGGAAAGGGACGATAAAACATGGGGAAAGTTTGCGGGACTCTACCCAGAGGGGCAGAGCCCAAGGAGACAGCCATACACTCTTCCTCCATGAAGAGCGGGGGCTGATAACCAATGGAGCACTCAAAGGGCGAGAGCCCAGTGGCCAAGCAGGGAAGGGTGTTTCAGGTGTACACCACCCACACGAGTTGCTGGCTCCAAGTGGTGGGATTGGCCGAGACGAGGCACCGAAGAGTTGTCCCCAGGTCTTGATTGGCACGCTCCGGCTGGCCGTTGGATTGGGGATGAAGAAAACAACCTTCAATCATTACTCATCGTCTGTATGTACAGGGGAAAATGGGGGCTCATCGAAAGTTGGCATCACCATCCTCTGGAGGATAAGAAATATAAGGGCACAAGGCGAGACCCAGCTGCAGACACGGGAGGTAGATGTTTTGAGTCTTTGATATTTATTACATCCAAAAGGGGTAGGCAAGAGAATGGTCGTGGACAGGCAAAAGGTCAAAACCAGTTCAGAGGCCAGGAGGTACAGTGTGGCAGGCAGGGTACAGAAAACAGGCAGGTGGGTACAGAGTCCAGAAAACAGGTAAGGGTCAAAACCGGAAGGACTAGTAAAAGAGAATAGAAAAGGCAGGAGCACGGGAAAAACACGCCGGTTGACTTGGAACATACAAGACAAACTGGCACAGAGAGACAGGGAACACAGGGATCACAAGCAACACCCGGAGGGGGTGGAGACTAACAAGGACAGGTGAAACTGATCAGGGTGCGACAGTACCCCCCAGGGACGCCACCTAGCGTCCTACCTGGGTGCAAACTGTACCTGATTGACCGGGGTGTAGGCGGTGGAAGTCAGTGATGAGGGCTGGATCCAGGATGTCTCTAGCGGGAACCCAGCACCTCTCCTCCGGGCCGTAATGTAGGAGACGTCTCACTGTGTATTCCGGATGGCCCTCGATGACACGGGGAGGGGGGGGGGTGGGCCTCAAGACAGAAGACAAAGGACTATGAGACACAGGCTTAATCCTAGACACATGGAGCGTTGGGTGAATACGGAGGGTACGAGGTAACAAGAGACGGACAGCAGTGGAACTAAGGACTCTCGAGATGGGAAACGGACCAATGAAATGGGGGGACAGTTTGCGGGACTCTACCCGAAGGGGCAGGTCCCGTGTGGACAGCCATACCCCCTGCCCAAATGGGGTAGCAGGGAGCCGGAGTCCGGCCCGCTTGTTGACAATACCGGGAGTTGATCTTGAGAAGCGCTACCCAAACTCTTCTCCAGGTACGTCGACAGCAGCAGACGAACATCTGGGCCGAGGGTATGTTGACTTCTGGTTTTTGTTCTGGGAAGAGCGGAGGTTGATACCCCATGGAGCACTCAAAAGGGGAGAGTCCCGTTGCTGAACAGGGAAGGGTGTTCCGGGCATACTCCACCCAGACCAGTTGTCGGCTCCAGGTAGTGGGGTTGGTTGAGACCAGGCATCTTAAGGTGGTCTCCAGGTCCTGGTCAGCTTGCACAAACTGGCCGTTCGACTGGGGGTGGAATCCGGAGGATAGGCTGGCCGACGCCCCAATTAGGGTGCAGAACGCCTTCCAAAACTGAGATGAAAATTGAGGACCCCGGTCGGAAACCATATCCACCGGGAGTCCATGGATCTGGAAGACGTGCTACACCATGAGCTGGGCCATTTCCTTGGCAGAGGGAAGTTTGGGGAGAGGGATACAATGAGTGGCTTAAGATAACTGATCCACCACTGTCAGAATGACGGTGTTGCCATCAGACGAAGGAAGCCCAGTGATGAAGTCCAGAGAGATATGGGACCAGGGACAATGAGGAACCGGTAGTGGCTGAAGAAAGCCAGAAGGAGCTTGCCTTGGAGTCTTGTTCTGGGCGCACACTGTGTATGCGGCGATGAAGGCAGAGACGTCAGGAACCATTGTGGGCCACCAGAAACGTTGTTGGAGGAGTGCTAGGGTACGGCGGGAACCTGGATGACAGGTTAGCCTGGAGGAATGAGCCCATTCCAGGACCGGACTGAGTTAGGGACAAACAGCCGGTTAGCCGGATCCCCTTCAGGTCCAGGCTGGGAGCGTTGTGCCTTGCGAACCAGGGTCTCAATACCCCAACCCACTGTGGCTGCAAGGCATGAGGTAGGGAGAACGGTTTCGGAGACTGAGGGTGTGCCAGAGGAACTGTATAGGTGGGAGAGAGCATCAGGATTAACATTTTTGGACCCTGGGCGGTAGGAAATGGTGAAGTTGAATCTCGTAAACAAGAGAGCCCACCGAGCCTGCCTGGAGTTAAGGCTCTTGGCTGTACAGGGATATTCCAAATTTCTATGGTCAGTCCAGACCAAGATTGTCTGTTCTGCTCCTTCCAGCCAGTGCCTCCACTCTTCTAACGCCATCTTGACTGCCAGGAGTTCTCGGTTGCCCACGTCGTAGTTCTTCTCTGCAGGATTAAGATGATGGGACAGGAAGGCACAGGGATGAAGCTTTTGATCCTGGGCAGGATGGCCCTCACTACAACATCAGAAGCATCAACCTCTACCACAAATTGACGAGACGGGTCCGGATGAATGAGGATGGGTGCTGTTGTGAACTGATGCTTCAGGTCCACAAAGGCTTTGTTGACAGCTGGAGACCATGTGAACGGTACTTTGGGAGAAGTGAGTGCCGAGACGGGGGCTGCCAGGGTGCTGTAACCCTGAATGAAACGGCGGTAGAAGTTAGCAAAGCCTAGGAATCATTGCTACTGCACCCTGGACGTTGGTTGAGGCCAATCCACCACTGCTTTCACCTTTCCAGGATCCATCTGGACATTACCCTCAATGACATATCCCAGAAAGGCGATTGTAGAGCGGTGAAACTCACACTTCTCAGCTTTCACAAACAATTGGTTCTCCAGGAGGCGCTGAAGGACCTGCCTGACATGAAGAACATGTTCTTGGCTGACCGGGAAAATAACAGGATGTCGTCAAGGTAGACAAACACAAAACAGTTTAGCATGTCCCGGAGCACATAGTTTACCAAAGCCTGGAAGACCAAATGGCATGATCTGGTACTCATAATGTCCGCTGGCTGTGTTGAAGGCTGTTTTCCACTCATCCCCTTCGCGTATCCGAACCAGGTGGTAGGCATTCCGAAGGTCCAGCTTGGAAAAAATGGTGGCCCCTTGGAGAGGTTCAAAAGCCAAGGAGAGGAGTGGTAGGGGGTACTGATTTTTAACCGTAATGTTATTCAGTCCCCGGTAGTCAATGCACAGACACAGGGTCATGTCGTTCTTCTCCACAAAGAAAAACCCTGCGCCGGCAGGAGATACAGATGGACGGACGGCCCCAGTAGCCTGAGACTCCTTTATGTACGCCTCCATAGCCTTTGTCTCTGGCCCGGATAGAGAATATAGCCGACCCTGAGGTGGCGTGGTGCCTGGAAGAAGATCAATGGCACAATCATAAGAACAGTGCGGGGGAAGGGAAGTAGCACGTGCCTTACTGAAAACTTCAAGGAGGTCATGGTATTCAGTGGGAATGGCAGAAACACCAAAAGCCTTGCTAACATCCTGAGGAAGACGTCTCAGGGAACGCTGTGCAGCTTGAAGACAGTGGGAATGGCAAAATGGGCTCCAACCCAGGATGGAGCTTGTGGTCCAGTCAATAACAGGGTTGTGTTTTTGGAACCATGAAAATCCCAAGACAACCGGAACATGGGGAGATGCAATGAGGAGGAACTGTATGGTCTCACTGTGGTTACCTGAAACCCGTATATGAACGGGCACAGTACTATGGGTGACTACCTATTGAGCGGCAGTCCAGTGCCCTAGCATTCCTGGGAACCAAGAGAGGTTGAGTGGGAATACCAAGCTCAGGAACAATAGTAGCATCCATAAAACTTTCATCAGCCCCAGAGTCAATGAGCACTCGGGGAGACTTAGATTGGTCTCCCCACAGCAAAGCACAAAAAAGGTGTACCAGGAAGTCAGAACAGAAGTCAGTCAGCCCTATTAAGTGAGTGTTTTCCTGCACCTTTAACAAATATCCAATAACAGGTGGGTTGTGTGTGGGTGCTGGCATGTGTGTGGCAAAAATCGTAGGATAAACACAAACAAAATGGCCAGGGCTTGCTTAATTTGGGAGGTACAGCTGGATCCTGGCACTTTTAACTGCTCTCCCAAGGCACCTGCCTCAGGAAGCCTTTCAAAGGAAGAGATACAGAATCATTGATAAACATGAAATAAAAACTAGGTAGCGGACATTCCATCAGTCCTGGAAGAAAATAAACTTGTACTTAGTTTTCACTATGCTACATTTAATCAGTCCTAAAAATTCAACTCTTGTAATCATAATATTTTTGACCTGTTGCATTGACATACAATTCTGTACAAACTGTCCCTAATTTCCCCACTGTGTCTATTGAGTTCAGTGTGTACTGGCAGCTATCTATTGTTACAAAGGAAAGTTCTCTAATCCAAACAACAGATGACTTAAACACGAGACCAGTGGACCACGCCTTGAAGAATGAGCAGCCTCTAATTTAATATCAGTCCCAATGCTCAATCCCTCTGTCTTACTCCTTAAAATTGGATTGCTATCTAAAAGCCGTCATTCACTTTGTTACTTTCACTAGTCTCTATAATCTGTTTCCTTCAACTAAAACCTTTCGACTCTTTCCAGTAGAAAAATACATTCTCAATCAGTACTCCTTGTAATGAACACGAGGGGAGACAGAGAGCTGGTTTCAAGCGCAGGGCACAGCAGGTGTTTATTGTTACCTCCTCCTGTGGTCTTTTTCAAGACCACAGGAGGAGGTAGGTAGCTGGGTCCAGGGGCACGCAGAAGGTCATACACAGGGGGTCCAAAAGGGTAACAGTACAGGCAGGGAAAAGGCTAGTAATGTAGTCCGGGAGATCAGGCAATAGGTAGGTAACGGAAAATCCGATAGGCTAAAGTACAGGCAGGGAATAGTCAAAAGTTGTTGTTAGTCGGTGATGAGGGCCGGGTCCAAGATGTCTTTAGCGGGAACCCAGCACCTCTCCTCCGGGCCATAACCCTCCCAGTCAACCAGGTACTGAAAACCCATGCCCTGTGGTCGAACCCTCAAGAAGCGTCTCACCATGTACGCTAGATGGCCCACGATGACACGGGGGGGGGTCCTAGAAACAGAAGACAAGGGGCAGTCAGACATGGTTTTGACTCTAGACACAGAAAATATAGGGAAAATATGGAGGGTACAGGGCAACAGAGGATGAACAGCAGAGGGGCTAATGATCTTGGAGCGAGGGGGACAGGTCTCGGCTTCCGGGGGTGTAGCCGCGGCCCTATAGTGTTGTGCCAGTGCCTCAGACTTGACCTTCTTGGATCCCGGTCGGTGCTGCAGAAGCGAAGTGGCTCGGGCCATACTGAATCCCTCCCGGAGGTCCTGGTACTCAGTGGAGCTGGCAGAGAGGTCCGGGGCAATTTCCAAGCCCCCAGGAAGACGTCCTAGGGCAGGCAGAGCTGACTTCAGGCAAAGAGTGTGGCAGGACGGGCTCCAGCCCACAATGGCACCCAAAGCCCAGTCAATAGTCACTTTTCTTGGGCCACTATAACTAACTATTTTGCCAACTTGGACAGGTCCCCCCTTCCACACGGAACCCCACTAACCCACAGACGGAAACGCACGAGGCGGCTAAAAACAGACCTCCCTCCCATCTTCCACCAGCTTGCTACCTATGGCCCGGCTAGCTGTCTGATTCTCACTGGACCCTTTGATCACTCGGCTAAGCATGCCTCTCCTTAATGTCAATATGAATTGTCCATTGCTGTTCTGGTTAGTGTTTATTGGCTTATTTCACTGTAGAGCCTCTAGCCCTGCTCATTATACCTTATCCAACCTCTCAGTTCCTCCACCCACACATGCTATGACATCTTCTGGCTTCAATGATGTTTCTAGAGACAATATCTCTCTCATAATCACTAAATGCCTAGGTTTACCTCCTCTGTACTCACATCCCACCATACCTTTGTCTGTACATTATACCTTGAGGCTATTTTATCGCCCCCAGAAACCTGCTCCTTTTTCTCTCTTTTCTGGACGTCACAGACGACCAATTGTTATAGCTTTTAGCCATACCCTCATACTTATTCTTCTCTGCTCCTCTGGGGATGTAGAGGTGAATCCAGGCCCTGCAGTGCCTAGCTCCACTCCTACTCCCCAGGCGCTCTCTTTTGATGACTTCTGTAACCGTAATAACCTTGGTTTCATGCATGTTAACATTAGAAGCCTCCTCCCTAAGTTTGTTTTATTCACTGCTTTAGCACACTCTGCCAACCCGGATGTCCTAGCTGTGTCTGAATCTTGGCTTAGGAAGTCCACCAAAAATTCTGAAATCTTCATCCCTAACTACAACGTTTTCAGACAAGATAGAACGACCAAAGGGGGCGGTGTTGCAATCTACTGCAGAGATAGCCTGCAGAGTTCTGTCCTGCTATCCAGGTCTGTACCCAAACAATTTAAACTTCTACTTTTAAAAATCCACCTCTCCAAAAACAAGTCTCTCACCGTTGCCGCCTGCTATAGACCCCCCTCGGCCCCTAGCTGTGCTCTGGACACCATATGTGAACTGATTGCCCCCCATCTATCTTCAGAGCTCGTGCTACTAGGTGACCTAAACTGGGACATGCTTAACACCCCAGCCATCCTACAATCCAAGCTTGATGCCCTCAATCTCACACAAATTATTAATGAACCCACCAGGTACAACCCCAAAGCCGCAAACACTGGCACACTCATAGATATCATCCTAACCAACATGCCCTCTAAATACACCTCTACTGTTTTCAACCAACTCAGCGATCACTGCCTCATTGCCTGCACCCGTAATGGGTCAGCGGTCAAACGACCTCCACTCATCACTGTCAAACGCTCCCTGAAACATTTCAACGAGCAAGCCTTTCTAATCGACCTGGCCCTGGTATCCTGGAAGGATATTGACCTCATCCCGTCAGTAGAGGATGCCTGGTTATTTTTTTAAAATGCCTTCCTCTCCATCTTAAATAAGCATGCCCCTTTCAAGAAATTTAGAACCAGGAACAGATATAGCCCTTGGTTCTCCCCAGACCTGACTGCCCTTAACCAACACAAAAATATCCTGTGGCGTTCTGCATTAGCATCGAACTGCCCCCGCGATATGCAACTTTTTAGGGAAGTTAGAAACCAATACACACAGGCAGTTAGAAACGCCAAGGCTAGCTTTTTCAAACAGAAATTTGCTTCGTGCAACTCCAACTCTAAAAAGTTCTGGGACATTGTAAAGTCCATGGAGAATAAGAACACCTCCTCCCAACTGCCCACTGCACTGAGGATAGGAAACTCTGTCACCACCGATAAGCCCACTATAATTGAGAATTTCAATAAGCATTTTTCTACGGCTGGCCATGCTTTCCACCTAACTACCCCTACTGCATTCAACAGCACTGCACCCCCCACAGCTACTCGCCCAAGCCTCCCCCATTTCTCCTTCTCCCAAATCCATTCAGCTGATGTTCTGAAAGAGCTGCAAAATCTGGACCCCTACAAATCAGCTGGGCTTGACAATCTGGACCCTTTCTTTCTAAAATGATCTGCCGAAATTATTGCAACCCCTATTACTAGCCTGTTCAACCTCTCTTTCGTGTCGTCTGAGATTCCCATAGATTGGAAAGCAGCTGCTGTCATCCCCCTCTTCAAAGGAGGTGACACTCTTGACCCAAGTTGCTACAGACCTATATCCATCCTACCCTGCCTTTCTAAGGTCTTCGAAAGCCAAGTCAACAAACAGATTACCGACTATTTTGAATCCCACCGCACCCTCTCCGCTATGCAATCTGGTTTCAGAGCTGGTCATGGGTGCACCTCAGCCACGCTCAAGGTCCTAAACGACATCATAACCGCCATCGATAAGAAACATTACTGTGCTGCCGTATTCATTGACCTGGCCAAAGCTTTTGACTCTGTTAATCACCACATCCTCATCGGCAGACTTAGTAGCCTTGGTTTCTCAAACGATTGCGTCGCCTGGTTCACCAACTACTTCTCTGACAGAGTTCAGTGTGTCAAATCGGAGGGCCTACTGTCTGGACCTCTGGCAGTCTCTATGGGGGTACCACAGGGTTCTATTCTTGGGCCAACTCTTTTCTCTGTATACATAAATGATGTCGCTCTTGCTGCTGGTGAATCTCTGATCCACCTCTACGCAGACGACACCATTCTGCATACTTCTGGCCCTTCTTTGGACACTGTGTTAACAACCCTCCAGACGAGCTTCAATGCCATTCAACTCTCCTTCCGTGGTCTCCAACTGCTCCTAAACACAAGTAAAACTAAATGCATGCTCTTCAACCGATCGCTGCCTGCACCTGCCCGCCCATCCAGCATAACTTCTCTGGACGGTTCTAACTTAGAATTTGTGGACAACTACAAATACCTAGGTGTCTGGTTAGACTGTAAACTCTCCTTCCAGACTCACATCAATCATCTCCAATCCAAAGTGAAATCTAGAATTGGCTTCCTATTTCGCAACAAAGCATCCTTCACTCATGCTGCCAAACATACCCTCGTAAAACTGACCATCCTACCAATCCTCGACTTCGGCGATGTCATTTACAAAATAGCCTCCAATACCCTACTCAACAAGCTGGATGCAGTCTATCACAGTGCCATCCGTTTTGTCACCAAAGCCCCATATACAACCCACCACTGCGACCTGTATGCTCTCGTTGGCTGGCCTTCAATTCATCATCGTCGCCAAACACATTGGCTCCAGGTCATCTACAAGACCCTGCTAGGTAAAGTCCCCCCTTATCTCCACTCACTGGTCACCATAGCAGCACCCACCTGTAGCACGCGCTCCAGCAGGTATATCTCTCTGGTCACCCCTAAAGCCAACTCCTCCTTTGGTCGTCTCTCCTTCCAGTTCTCAGCTGCCAATGATTGGAACGAACTACAAAAATCTCTAAAACTGGAAACACTTATCTCCCTCACTAGCTTTAAGCACCAGCTGTCAGAGCAGCTCACAGATCTCTGCACCTGTACATAGCCCATCTATAATTGAGCCCAAACTACTACCTTTTCCCCTACTGTATTTATTTATTTTATTTATTTTGCTCCTTTGCACCATATTATTTATATTTTAACTTTTAACTTTCTTCAAACTACAAATCTACCATTCCAGTGTTTTTTCTTGCCATACTTTATTTACTTTGCCACCATGGCATTTTTTGCCTTTACCTCCATTATCTCACATCATTTGCTCACATTGTATATAGTCTTATTTTTTTCTACTGCATCATTGATTGTATGTTGTTTTACTCCATGTGTAACTCTGTGTTTTTGTATGTTGTCGAACTGCTTTGCTTTATCTTGGCCAGGTCGCAATTGTAAATGAGAACTTGTTCTCAACTTGCCTACCTGGTTAAATAAAGGTGAAATAAAATAAATAAATAAAAAATAGAGGGATTGTGTCACTGGAGCCAAGAGAATCACAATACCATGGGAATCTACGGAGACTCCACCAGCAGGAATTGGATAGCCTCGCTGTGGTTCCCCGACACTCGTAGGCTGACGGGGGTGGTCTGGTGGGTGACCTGGCCTATAGAGCACCCGTCCAGTGCTCTAGGGGTTGAGGGGTTGAGTGGGGATGCCCAGCTCTGACGCCAGGGTAATGTCCATGAAACTCACATCGGCCCCCGAGTCGATGAGTACCTGGAGAGACTTGGACTGGTCACCCCACAGCAGGGTGGCATAGAGATGGGGGCGAATAAGGGGAGAAAAACTATTATCTTTCAGTGTACTCACTGCAACGAATGAGCTAGCTCTCTTGAAGGGACAAGTAGACACAAAATGACCGGCAATACCGCAATACAGACAACTCTGGGTCTCGAATCTGCGTATGCGTTCGGCTGCATCGGCTCAGGAAGAGGTGAATCGGCAGTCTCTGGAGGCTCTTGGAGGGACTCGAGTAGGCACAGATCCTTTCTGGGATGTAGATTCCGGGGACTTCCTGAGTTTATCAGCTGCAAGGAGGGATCCCTGAGTGAACGATTGGTACCGCAATCGAACCTCTTCTCCCTCATACGTTCCGATAGCCAAGCATCAATCCGGATGGTTAAAGCAATGAGTGAGTCGAGATCCGTCGGTAGTTCTCGTGCTGCCAGCTCATCCTTTACCTTCTCCGATAAGCCATGCAGGAACGTGTCGAACAGCGCTTCTGGGTTCCAGGTGCTGCTAGCGTGTGGAACTCCACCGCATAGTTTGCCACACTGAGGGTGTCCTGCCGAAGCTGGAGTAGCTTCCAGGCAGCCTCTCTCCCGGACACCGGAGCTTCTCTCCTGAACACCTTTCTCACATCCGCCACGATTACCTCCAGACTGAGGCAGATGGCAGATTGTTACTCCCACACCGCCGTGGCCCAGGCGAGTGCCCTCCCAGACATCAGTGTAATGGGGTTCCCGGTAAAACAGGGTTGACGGCGCTGCTACCAGCCGGGTTACAGAGGGGCTGGGAGGTTACCGTCATGGTCGGCTGCCTAGTAAGCAACCCACGGACTTGCTCCCGCAAAATGTCCACAACTTGCCGCGAAACAACTCCTTGTGCCTACCAATGGTGGCTCCTTGGGAGAAGATGGCATAGCGGGGCTGGGTCAGTCATGGCTGGGTCAGTCATGGCCAGTTCATACTATCAGGAATCAAGGTAAGACCCAGATGCAGACTGTCAGAGTAACACTGTTTATTGTATGAACAGGGTCAGGCCCTGTACCCGCCCGCCTGACCTCTCTGCCTGATGCTAAGCCTGCCTGCCGCCCTGTACCTTTGCTCCACCTCTGGATAACTGAACCCTGCTTGTCCCTGTCCCTGAGTCCACCTGCCATCCTGTACCTTTGCCTTTCCCTGGATTTTCGACTCCTGCCTGCCTTGACCTGTCTGAGGCAGATGGCAGATTGTTGCTCCCACACCGCCGTGGCAAAGATCAAAACCGGGAGGACTTGCAAAGAGAGGCTGGGAAACAATAGGAGCTGACAGGGAAAATGCTGGTAAGCTTGAACGAGCAAGACGAACTGGCAACAAATTGACAGAGAACACAGGTATAAGTCCACATCTGTCACATCCTGACCATAGCAAGAGGTTATTTTCTATGGTAGAGTAGGTCAGGGCGTGACAGGGGGTGTTTTGGGTGGTTTTCTATGTTTTCTATTTCTATGTTTTAGGTCTAGTTTTTTAATTTCTATGCTGGGTTTTTTGAGGATGATCTCCAATTGGAGGCAGCTGGTCCTCGTTGTCTCTAATTGGAGATCATATTTAATTAGGCGTTTTTCTTCCTGGGTTTTTGTGGGTTATTACATTTTCAGTAGTGTTTGTTTCTCTCTGCGTCACGGTTTGTTGTTTTGTCAATTTAGTTATTTATGTATTGCAAAGTTTCACGCATTTAATAAAATGTGGGACTACAACCACGCTGCACTTTGGTCCGATCCTTTCGACAGCTGTGACAGAATAACCCACCACAAAAGGACCAAGCAGCATGGTAAGGAATGAAGAGAAGAGATTCTGGACGGTAAAGGACCCGGGAGGCAGGCTGGGGAGTATTGCCGCCCGAGGGAGGAGATTGAGGCAGCTAAAGCAGAGCGGCGTCATTATGAGGCGCTGTACCAACAACGAGGCAAGTACGAGAGACAGCCCCCCAAAGAAATTGGGGGGGGGGGGGCACACGGGGAGATTGGCAGAGTTAGGTTGGAGACCTGAGCCAACTCCCCGTGCTTTCTGTGGGGGGCGAGTGATCGAGCAAGCACCATGTTATGCTGAGATACGCACTGTGTCGCCAGTGTGCAGCTACAGCCTGGTGCGCTCGGTGCAAGCTCCTCACAGGTGCCGTGCTAGAGTTGGCATTGAGCCAGGAAGGAGTATGCCTGCTCAGCGTTCCTGGTCTCCGGTGCGTCTTCTCGGCCCAGGTTATCCTGCGCCAGCTCTACGCACGGTACCCCCAGTTCGCCAACACAAACCTGTGCAACCTGTCACAACGCCTCATGCTTGTCGGGCTACGGAGGTTATCCAGCCAGGACGGGTTGTGCCAGCCATAAGCTCCAGACCTCCAGTGCGTCTCCACGGCCCAGTATACCCTGTGCCTGCTCCGCTCACCCGGCCTCCAGTGACGTTCCCTAGTCCAGAAGTCTCAGCGACGTTCTCTAGTCCGGTGAGACCTATTCCAGCTCCACGAAAGAAGCCTCCAGTGATGATTTATGGTCTGAAGCCTGTAGGGATGATCCATGGCACAAAGCCTCCAGTGATGATTTATGGTCTGAAGCCTGTAGGGATGATCCATGGCACAAAGCCTCCAGTGATGATCCATGGCCCGGAGCCTGTAGGGATGATCCATGGCACGAAGCCTCCAGAGATAATCCATGGCCCGGAGTCTGTAGGGATAATCCATGGCAAGAAACCTGTAGGGATGATCCATGGCCCGGAGCCTGTAGAGATGATCTATGGCACGAAGCCTCCAGTGATAATCCATGGCCCGGAGCCTCCAGTGATGATCCATGGCACAAAGCCTCCAGTGATGATCCATGGCGCGGAACATGTAGTGATGATCCATGGCTCGGAGCCTGCAGCAACGGTCCCCAGTCCAGAACCTCCTGAGACGCTCCCCAGTCCGGAGCCTCCAGCGACGCTCCCCAGTCCGGAGTCTCCACTGACGCTCCCCAGTCCGGAGCCTCCAGCGACGCTCCCAAGTCCGGAGCCTCCAGCAACGCTCCCCAGTCCGGAACCTCCAGCGACGCTCCCCAGTCCGGAGCCTCCAGCGACGCTCCCTAGTACGAAACCTCCAGCGACGGCCTGCAGCCCAGAGCCTCCAGCGGCGGTCTGCAGCCCAGAACCTCCAGTGGCGGCCTGCAGCCCAGAACCTCCAGCAATGATCTACAGTCCGGTTCTTTCGACGACGATCCACGGTCAGGTGGTAATAAAGCAGAAGGATCAGCGGGTGGAGCCGGGAGTACGCCCCGAACCGGAGCCGCCTCCTCTGCTGGAGGTTAAGGTTACGTGGACTGCATTTGAGCCGCCATAGATAGGAGTAACCCACCCACCCACCCACCCAACCCTCCCTTTTGTTTTTGTTTATGTTTTGTTTGGTAGCATTCGGAGTCTGCACCTTTGGGGGGGGGGTACTGTTATGTCTTGACCATAGTAAGAGGTTATTTTCTATGGTAGAGTAGGTTAGGGCGTGACAGGGGGTGTTTTGGGTGGTTTTCTATTTCTATGTTTTAGTTCTAGTTTTTCTATTTCTATGTTGTTTTTTGGGGGTTGATCTCCAATTGGAGGTAGCTGGTCCTCGTTTTCTCTAATTGGAGATCATATTTAAGTAGGTGTCACACCCTGACCTGAGAGAGATGGTTTGTTTCTCTATTTGGTTAGGTCAGGGTGTGGGGTGGGCATTCTATGGTGTCTATTTCTTTGTTTTGAGCCGAGTATGGTTCCTAATCAGAGGCAGCTGTCTATCGTTGTCTCTGATGAGGAATCATACTTAGGCAGCCTTTCCCCACCTGTAGTTGTGGGATCTTATTTTTGTACTGTTTGTTAAGCCTACAAGACGTTATGGTCGTGTTCATTGTTTATTCCTCATGTTTGTAGTGTTCTGAGGTAAATAAATTCAACGATGAACACTTACCATGCTGCGCTTTGGTCCACTCCTTTTGACAGTCGTGACAGTAGGGTTTTTTGTTCCTGGGTTTTTGTGGGTTATTATATTTTGAGTAGTGTTTGTTTCTCTCTGCATCACGGTTTGTTTTGTCAATTTAGTTATTTATGTATTGCAAAGTTTTACGGATTTAATAAAATGTGGAACTACAACCACGCTGCACTTTGGTCCGATCCTTTCGACAGCCGTGACAACATCCCACAGTCCACACCCCCTCAATAAAGATCTGTTGCTCCCCAACCCCCATCACTTATTTGGGACAGGCCAGCTCCAGCTCCAACTTGGTTCACTATAGTACGTCCAACTACATAAAAACAGAGACAATGGAAGGAACCCAAGCCTGCACCACAGTGCCATCTTACCTGGGATGGTCTATTTTCAACACTTTATGCTGCTGTCTCCCAATTGGAATTGCGGCAATAGTTTGCTCATGCAGGGTAAGATATCCAAAATTCAGACTCAAACAATTATTCAACAATTATAAAGGTATTTACAAACGCATCTGCTGATTAACTATTGAATAGCTTGTGTGATTTTTGAGATGGATTCTATGGTTATCTAAGTGAAAGTGGGATAATGCATTGATTATCCCCCATTGTGTGTTTGAAGGCGGATAATGCAAACGCAGTTGGAGAGGCAACAGTGGCTGCAGAGGCGTCCAGGATGGCCAAGATCCTCAATATCGTTGGATTTGTTGTTGGGATTGTGTTGCTCATCATTGTTGTTGCACTGAAACTCACTATTCGGGAGTGAAAAAGGAGAATATGGTTTTGTACCATCTTTTGCCCTTTGCATTCCTTTTTACGACTTCATACAACACACCAGCCCAGAAATACCCTGATGAGGACAAGCTGTGCTCTAACTGAGCCCCAGTGTTAACAAATGCCTTGAAAGCAATTAACTAACCAGCTCTTGCGCTCCATGCTCAGAGACATCTAGGTAGAACTTGACTGTGGATGTTGCAGTTGCTGGTTTGAGAAAATATATGAAGCTTCCTGACTGTCAAATGTAATAATAAACACATGAATCCGCCATAATTCATCGTCTTTGTTTATTTCCTTCCAAGCACTTCTGAGACATAGAATTGTTGATACAAGCAATACAGGCATAACGGTTTACATCAAAAGTACAGACTGATCATTGCAAAAAGTTGATAAATCAGTCTTAGATTTTTGAAACATTTTTAATACTTATCTGTCCTCCTACAGTGTCCTGTGTCAATACTGTGTATACCAATTTTCTAAAACTCAAAACCTCTACTACAATCTAGATTTGAACACCACAATGTTTCAGCCCCACAGCAGCCGCTGCCATTTAAGCAGGGAGGTGGAACTGAAGAAATTCAACCACTGTCAAATTCATACACTCAGCTATGGATACAAGGGTTATCAAAAAGATTGATATGATAGTTTTAAACATACACATTTCTTTAAATTATACAATTAATAACAAAAACTAAGATGACAAAAAAAAGCAAAAACATGGACCATTGCAACCTATATTTTGGATTATGATACTAAGTTCATAAGGCATTTATAAGTTATATTCCTCAAGAACCAATGGGTATTCATTGATATGACCATTGAACAGCAGGAAATATCACAGATTGTGCCTGCAACTGACTACAGCAACTGATGATCCTAAAAATAATCTCAACACACAAAGGGTTGAAGGACACCTCCTGTGCCACCCTCCCAGCATTCTAGTCCCAGTGGGTAAACCTGATTGCAGTGATGTCAGTCTGATCTTTTTTATGACGTCATGGTCAGTTTGTATACAAATTGTAAAATGATAGGTGTGTGTGTGTGCATGAAAAACCTCTCCGTCACACTTCCAAGGAGAAAGTTTTGGTCTTTCATCAGTTGCCAGTTCATACACAACTGTGTTTTTTCCAAGCAGATCAGCCATCCTTAATTGTACTCAGTACTGTATGTGATGGGCTCTCAACATTTTCCACTCCGACGCTTACTAAAATGCTTTCCCAAAATCCGGGGACCCCTAAATCATGTCATAGGCCCCCCTGGTTGAGAATCAGTATTTTCCTCCTGGGCTTTGTGACGCACTTCCATGGTTCGGAGCCCCAAACTCTTCTCTCTCAACAGCCTTTCAACATGGAGGAACACCAAATCCTCCCTGTGCTTCTGCAGGAGTCCCTCCACCTCCTGCTCAAGAAAAAGACACCAAACAGGAATGGAACATGATAATTGCCAAAGACAGTTGTTTTCCATCACCATCGTGTGGAATACTTTAGAAATAAACTCCGCATCACTTTATTTTAAAAGACCAAAATATATGGTTTCTTTATTGTTTCTAGCTATCATAATCGTTGAGGTGAAACGCCAGCAAGACATTGTGCTAATGTCGATTCCCCGGAGAGGAAGAACGTACTTCCTGTGAAAGGAGCCCCCGACTGGGCCTCTGAAGCCCCTCCAGCAGGGAGGTGGGGTGGGAGTCCCATGGCATGGAGCTCTGTGGAGCAGCACATTCCATACCCATTGAGGAACTCCGTAGTCGGGCCTGGAATAGCTCACCCAGACATGCTTGCAGCAGCTAAGAAAGAAAAACAGTAACATATTACATATAATGCTTTATAACTTCTTATACGCACAAATTAGTCTTTAAAAAAGTATTATAACTTGCGGTATCACTTTACTTGACGCACCTTCTTATGAAGACTTAGATATCCTTGTAAACATATTCATACTGTAGGACCTTATAGATGCAGTCATAGAGCATTATGAAACTATGATAAATCTAATTGTCTTGAGTGTGTATAATCCCTCTATAATGTCTTATAATAACCTTATAATGATCATAACATATTATAAGCCTTGTTATAATAGAATGAGGAATTGGCGTGCTCCTGTGGCGGTCGGCGTCATTTAAGATGAGCATGGTCTTATTTCTATTACAGCATATTGGATGACTGTCATTCATATTCCATTCACCCAGCTCAATGTAACATCAATAAGTTTAGGCTACTACATGATGCTCAAATGTTCCCTATACCCATCATGAGGTTGTGTCACGTCCTGACCAGTGAAAAGGGTCATTTGCCATAGTAGTATGGTCAGGGCGTGGCAGGGGGGTTGTTTTGTGTGTTTTGGGGTTTTTGGTTCTAGGGGAATTTGTTCTAGTTTTCTATTTTCTATGTTTCGTTTTCCATGTTTGGCCGAGTATGGTTTCCAATCAGAGGCAGGTGTCTTTCGTTGTCTCTGATTGGAAGCCATACTTAGGCAGCCTGTTTTCCTTTGGGTTTTGTGGGTGGTTGCTTTCTGTTTAGTTTGTTAGCATACCTGACAGAACTGTTTGGCTGTCGTTTGTTTTTTCTTTATTAAGTGTTTTCATTAAAAGTAAAAGATGAGCACTCAACACGCTGCGCCTTGGTCTCTTCAATACGACGCCTGTGACAGGTTGCTTACAACCTAGCCTATAAATTAAAGTTTACAACGTAGGTGGACAGGTCTGGATAAATTTGAGTAACCAAGGTGACAGACATTGACACATTCAGTACTGCATTGCACACTCTTGCCTGCATCTACAGTAGGCGATCTAGGATGTAATTATTAGTCCAACAGTTGCAAACAAGAGTTTCTATTGGACAAATGTAGGTATTTTTAATCCCTGTTTTTTTCTGTTTGCTTCCGTTTAAGAAACATTTTTTCAACAGAATCGGTGGAATGAATACACCCTTAATCACATGCAAACACAGTTCACTTTCATAGCAGCCACACACAACAATAAAGGGGTTCATGCTGTTTGTATTCGTTCTCGCATCTACATGCTCCCCTCCTTCCACCTTTTCCCCTTCGCTTGTGAACTTCAGTGCACAACACATCAGCTTTCAGTGACCAAGCGAAAAAACCTTTCGAAGCCAAACCTTCATATCATAACCGTTAACCGCAAAACACAGCCCACATCGTTGTCACCATATTAACATCATTGTCAACATAGCTAGCTACTAGAACTAATGCATTAGTAAACCTGTTACAATCATGCAGTACAGTGTACAGCCAGCAGTTTAGCAGCTACACCGGTGGGCCAATGTGGCAATAAATTAATAATCATCTCATATTGCTCAAATAAACAGCATACCTGCTTTCAAAAAACAGATAAAGCAACACCTCACAGCACAACGCCTCTCCCCTATTTGACCTAGATAGCTTGTGTGTATGCATTGATATGTAGGCTATGTGCTGTGATAGAAAAATTACTTATTTACCTGGTTTGTTTATATTAATAGTTAGCAATTAATACTTAACAAACAGGACATTTCTGTTCTGTTTAATTCTGTGTTTTCATGTGCTCCACTCTAGATCCCTGCTGCTAATCTGGGCGTATGGTCACTGGAGATGGCTTGAGCTGACAAATGAGTTAAAGACTGCATTACATAGACAAGAATGTGTTTTACTAGAGATAGCTTAGGAGTAGAACAATCCTTCATTGTCTCAAAATCAAACAGCTCTCCAAACAGGTCAGGGACAAAGTTGTGGAGAAGTACAGATCACAGTTGGGTGATAAAAAAATATCAGAAACTGAACATCACACAGAGAACCATTAAATCCATTATTAAAAATGGAAAGAATATGTCACCACAACAAACATGCCAAGAGAGGGCCACCCACTAAAACTCAAGGACCAGGCAAGGAGGGCATTAACCAGAGAGGCAACAAAGAGACCAAAGATAACCCTGAAGGAGCTGCAAAGCTCCACAGCGGAGATTGAAGTATCTGTCCATAGAACTGCTTTAAGCCGTACACTCCACAGAGCTGGGCTTTACGGAAGAGGGACCAGAAAAAAGCCATTGCTTAAATAAATAAATAAGCAAACACATTTGGTGTTCACCAAAAGGCATGTGGGAGACTCCCCAAACATATGGAAGAAGGTACTCTGGTTAGATGAGACTAAAATTGAGCTTTTTGGCCATCAAGGAAAATGCTATATCTGGCGCAAACCCAACACTTCTCATCACCCCGAGAACAACATCCCCACAGTGAAGCATGGTGGTGGCAGGATCATGCTGTGGGTATGTTTTTCATCGGCAGGGACTGAGAAACTGGTCAGAATTGAAGGAATGATCGATGGCGCTAATACAGGGAAATTCTTGAGGGAAACCTGTTTCAGTCTTCCAGAGATTTGAGACTGAAGTTCACCTTCCAGCAGGACAATGACCCTGAGCATACTGTTAAAGCAACACTCGATTGGTTTAAGGGGAAACATTTAAATGTCTTGGAATGGCCTAGTCAAAGCCCAGACCTCAATCCAATTGAGAATCTGTGGTATGACTTAAAGATGTCTGTACACCAGCGGAACCCATCCAACTTGAAAGAGCTGGAGCAGTTTTGCCTTTAAGAATGGGCAAAAATACCAGTGACTAGATGTGCCAAGTGTAACCGATGTGAAATGGCTAGTTAGTTAGCGGTGGTGCGCGCTAATAGCATTTCAATCAGTGACGTCACTCGCTCTGAGACTTGAAGTAGGGTTTCCCCTTGCGTTGCAAGGGCCGCGGCTTTTGTGGCGCGATGGGTAACGATGCTTCATGGGTGTCAGTTGTTGATGTGTGCAAGGGTCCCTGGTTCAAGCCCAGGTTGGGGCGAAGAGAGGGACGGAACCTACACTGTTACATTGATGCTGTTGACCTGGATCATTGGTTGCTGCGGAAAAGGAGGAGGTCAAAAGGGGGGTGAGTGTAACCGATGTGAAATGGCTAGTTAGTTAGCGGTGGTGCGCGCTAATAGCATTTCAATCAGGGACATCACTCGCTCTGAGACTTGAAGTAGGGTTTCCCCTTGCGTTGCAAGGGCCGCGGCTTTTGTGGCACGATGGGTAACGATGCTTCGTGGGTGTCAGTTGTTGATGTGTGCAAGGGTCCCTGGTTCGAGCCCAGGTTGGGGTGAAGAGAGGGACGGAACCTACACTGTTACACAAGCTTATAGAGACATACACAAAGAGACTGTAATTGCTGCAAAAGAATACATTTACATATATACGTCATTTAGCAGACGCTCTTATCCAGAGCGACTTATAAATTGGTGCATTCACCTTATGATATCCAGTGGAACAACCACTTTACAATAGTACATCTATATCTTTTTTGGGGGGAGGGTAGGGGGGGTTAGAAGGATTACTTAATCCTATCCCAGGTATTTAAAGAGGTGGGGTTTCAGGCGTCTCCGGAAGGTGGTGATTGACTCCGCTGTCCTGGCGTCGTGAGGGAGCTTGTTCCACCATTGGGGTGCCAGAGCAGCGAACAGTTTTGACTGGGCTGAGCGGGAATTGTGCTTCCGCAGAGGTAGGGAGGCGAGCAGGCCAGAGGTGGATGAACGCAGTGCCCTTCTTTGGGTGTAGGGACTGATCAGAGCCTGAAGGTACGGAGGTGCCGTTCCCCTCACAGCTCCGTAGGCAAGCACCATGGTCTTGTAGCATATGCGAGCTTCAACTGGAAGCCAGTGGAGTGTGCGGAGGAGCGGGGTGATGAATAGTTATGCACGCTCAAGTTCAGTTTTTTGTCTTATTTCTTGTTTGTTTCACAATAAAAAATATTTTGCATCTTCAAAATGGTAGGCATGTTGTGTAAATCAAATGATACAAACCGCCAAAAAAATCTATTTTAAGTCCAGGTTGTAAGGCAACAAAATAGGAAAAATGTGAAGGAAGGTGAATACTTTCGCAAGCCACTGTATATATAGTACTCTGCATTTGTGTAAAGGTTAGGTTACTTGGTCCAACACTCAAGGGTGGGGTGGTCGACCAGCCTCATTATTGCAATAATTAATCAATATTAAATAAGATTAAATAAGAAATGACCAAGTCTCTCGCAGTACTGATTTTCCACAACAGTGTGGAAAATTCACGCGCACCATAATACTAGAGTCCTTCTGAGTGACACTTAGAAAGAATATGAATACTTCTTAATTTAAAAAAAAACATTGAACAATTTCTAGACTGTTGACATCTAGTGGAAGCCATAGGAATCTGGGTCCTAATAATTCGGCTTTCCCATAGAAAAGCATTGGAAAGTCAATTGCCTTAAAAAACTTTTTCCTGGATGGATTGTCCTCAGGGTTTCGCCTGCCGAATCTGTTCTGTTATACTCACAGACATTATTTTAACAGTTTTAGAAACTTTAGAGTGTTTTCTATCCAATACTACCATATGCATATCCTAGCTTCTGGGCTTGAGTAACAGGCAGTTTACTTTGGGCATCTCAGTCATCCAAACTTCCGAATACTGCCCCCTATCCCAAAAAGTAAAAAATGTATGTAGTTCTGTCTTTGAGCTGTTCTTATCTATTGATGTTCTGTATTATGTCATTCTGTATTATGTTTCATGTTTTGTGTGGATCCCAGGAAAAGTAGCTGCTGCTTTTGCAACAGCTAATGGGGATCCTAATAAAATACCAAATAACAAATAAAACCAAAAGCTTACCTTGGCTTGGAAGAGTTCCAGTGTTGAATAGCCATAACCAGCTAGCTAACATAGCATCCCTCTCTGTTTGAGCCAGTTTGAGCCAGGTGTTTGAGTTGGCTAAACTAGCTGCATTCACTAGCCAAGTAAGTGAAAGTGAAAAGAAATCTCTCTCTCTCTCGCTTCTTTAATTAATTAAACTGTTCAACTATTGTCTTTCTCTCTCTTTGAGTCAGCTACTCACCACAATTTATGCACTGCAGTGCTAGCTAGCTGTAGCTTATGCTTTCAGTACTAGATTCATTCTCTGATCCTTTGATTTGGTGGACAACATGTCAGTTCATGTTGCAAGAGCTCTGATAGGTTGGAGGACGTCCTCCGGAAGTTGTCATAATTACTGTGCGAGTCTATGGAAGGGAGTGAGAACCACAAGCCTCTAAGGTTTTGTATTGAAGTCAATGTACCCACCAAGAGGAGAACGGAAAGCAATTGTATCCAGCTACACCATTGTGCTACCCTACAGTACTGGTGAGGCTACTGTAGACCTTCATTGCAAAACAATGTGTTTTAATAAATTATTTAGTGACGTGAATATATTTAGTATGTTTTATATAAAAAGGATAACTTTAGAGCCTCCACTGGCGTGCTTAACTCAAGAGTTTATAGTAACAAAAAGTATTTGAGTGCCAGGTTCAAAAGGCATATATACTGGGGAAAAGGGAAAACCCACAATCACTGAAACATTCTTCAAGTTTAAATGTGTTTTTAAGCAGCAGAGGTCAGAGCAAACGGACATGTTTTGGCGACAGCCTTCATCAGCATTTGGAGAACAATAGGCATTTACCCACAGCCTTCAGAAAGTATTCACACCCCTTGACTTTTTCAACATTTTGTTGTGTTACAGCCTGAATTTTAAATTGATTCATTTGAGATTATGGGTCACTAACCTACACTCCATAATGTCAAATATTAATTATGTTTTTTGAAATGCTTACAAATTAAGAAGAACAATTAAAAGCTGAAATGTCTTGAGTCAATAAGTATTCAACCCCTTTGTTATGGCAAGTGTCATGACTCTTCTGTGAAGATCTGAAGGATCGGTTTACAGTGGGTCTGCTCTTCAGCGCCTTCTCTCTCCGGCAGAGGGGGAGAAAGGGGTGAAGTTGGCAATTTTATGATGGTTGTAAATACCAGCAGGAACTCGCTTTCTCCCACCCAATGAAAAGGGAAGTTAAAAATCCCTTTGTTACAACAGAGAGAGATTTTGTAGTACTGTGACATCCAGGTATGGATAATTAAACAATATGTCTGTAATCCAAACAGTTGGAAGAGTCCGTGGGTACTTAAAGAACAATTATGTCAGATCAGTTGTTGTTTTGGGATCTCATTAAGGCCGGTATAACAATGTCACTGTATCTCTGAATGTGTACATTTCACAGTTGTCAGGTTCACAGCTAAATGTTCAGGAACTTATATAATTAAATATGAAGCTATTTGTGAGATGTAATGTGATGTTAGCCTTCTAAATGAGAGAATTGTTTTTCATTTGAAGTCTTAACCAGTCAGTCAGTGACCACACCCACGTGAACACAGACATTATGTTAACGTCATGGAACGACCCCTTTTTCCAGAATGCATACCCCCCCCCATCGTGACCCAATTCACATTAGACCATAAAGCTGTGGCTACATGTTGAAATGGTTGGCAATTTAAATACAGACCAGTTACGTGCAGTGCCAGCTGTACACGTTGAAATGGTTAAGAAAACTACAAGACTACACATTCACAGTCTGCAGCTGTGCATGTACAATAGTCTAGTAAACTCGACCGAAAACGAGAGACAAAGAACAATTTGCTCTCACCACTCTATTCTAACGAACAGAACCCGCTGAACAAGCTACAACTACGAAAGACTTCGAGACTTCTGTCGAATTACTCCCCAGACAGACCGCCGATTTCAACAAAAAGACAACAAAGACATACAAGCGTAAATATGTGTTGCATTTCAAAATCCGAATGAGCGGTTGTTAGGGTGCTAAATATCCATATTTACGGTGGGCGTATTTTCACATGTACGTACAATAAGCCCACTCTGTCTCTCCCACTCTGTCTCTCCCACTCTGTCTCTCCCACTCTGTCTTTCCCACTCTGTCTCTCCCACTCTGTCTCTCCCACTCTGTCTTTCCCGCTCTGTCTCTCCCACTCTGTCTCTCCCGCTCTGTCTTTCCCGCTCTGTCTCTCCCGCTCTTTATCTGTCCACACCCCTTTCCATTGTCTACCAAGGCATCATATCGGGTTAGTCCACCAGGGATCCTGTTTGTGTGTTTATGTAATTCTGTGTGATTATTTTGTTAGTTAGTAAATAAATAAGCCAATTTGTATATCGCTGATTCATAATTTATGCTACAGTTCGTGCAGATATCCAAGAGTTTTGCGACATTCAGAATGAGACTGATAGAAGGTAACAATTCATGAATGACTGTTTGATGACTGAAATGTAAGAGATCTTTATATCTTTAAGAGTTAATTCGGAAAACGGTAACTCGTTAAATAAACTTTTTCCGTGATGCCCCAAGATTGCTAATGAGTTAATTGTTACAGGATTAATTGAATCATTGTAATAATTACACATAGTTAATTGATTTGATCAAATAATCGTCATCGCATAATGATTATAAAGACACAAGCCTAAATAAGTTCAGGAGTAACAATTTGCTTAACAAGTCACATAATAAGTTTCATGGACTCACACTGTGTGCAATAATAGTGTCCTGAATGACTACCTCATCTCTGTAACACACAAATAAAATTATCTGTAAGGTCCCTCAAGCGAGCAGTGATTTTGAAGCACAGCTTGAACCACAAAGAACAGGGAGGTTTTCCAATGCCTTGCAAAGAAGGACACCTATTGATAAAATAATTACACTTTGGATGGTGTATCAATACACCCAGTCACTACAACGATACAGGTGTCCTTTGTAACTCAGTTGCCGGAGAGGAAGGGGATTTCACCATGAAGCCAATGGTGACTTTCAAAAAAAAGAGTTTAATGGCTGTGATATGGGAAAACTGAGGATGGATCAACAACATTGTAGTTACTCCACAATACTAACCTAAATGGCAGTTCATTTCGCAAGGAAGCCTGTACAGAATGAAAATATTTCAAAACTAGCATCTTGTTTGCAATAATGCACTAAAGTAAACCTGCAAAAAAAATCCAGAATACAAAGCATTATCTTTGGGGCAAATCCAACACAACACATCACTGAGTACCACTATTCATACTATCAAGAATAGTGATGGCTGCATCATGTTATGGGTATGCTTGTTATCGGCAAGGACTATGGAGTTTTCTGGGGATAAAAATAAACGTAATAGAGCTAAGCACAGTCAAATTCTTAGAGGACAACTTGGTTCAGTTTGCTTTCCAACTGACACTGGGAGACAAATTCACCTTTCAGCAGGACAATAACCTAAAACACAAGATCAAATATATATTGGAGTTGCATACCAAGACCATGTTGAATGTTCCTGAGTGGCTTAGTTACAGTTTTGAATTAAATCCACTTTGGCAAGACTTGAAAATGGCTATCTAGCAATGATCAACAACCAACTTGACAGAGCTTGAAGAATTTAAAAAATAATAATGTACAAAAATAGTGTACAATCCAGGTGTGCAAAGCTCTTAGAGAGTTACCCAGAAAGATTCACAGCTGTAATCACTGCCAAAGGTGTTTCTAACATGTCATGACATGTGAATACTTATGTCAATTAGATATTTCTGTGTTTTATTTTCAATACATTTTCAAAAATGTTTAAACACATGTTTTCACTTTGTCATAATGGGGTATTGTGTGTTGATGGGTGAGATTTTTTTTATTGAATCCATTTTGAATTCAGGCTGTAACACAATAAAATGTGGAATAAGTGAAGGGGTATGAATACTTTCTGAAGGCACCGTAGATGACGTCACAATGTAGTACTGCTTCTTTCTTTTTCACAATCCTTATTTACACAAATAATTTATATACTGTTTTGTATATTGTTTTACTTGTTTTTTTACAAAAAAAGAAATGCACACCTGTTGCTCACAGGAAGTAACCTAACAGAAATGTTTCATTCAGGCCTCTAGGGCTCTGTTTGTAGTGCACGGATATAATATGCCTCTCTGCAACAGCAATTTCTCTCTATCACCTCCTCTCTTAGGTGGCTGTACAACTTCTATGCCAAAAAAAACTTAGTTGGCACACATAATGTCCCACAGCATTAACACTAGAACCCACCCAGCCTGGAAACGTCTTTCTAAAATCTAAGGATCCAAATCACGTTCTGCGCATATGTTATTTTACACACACATTCAAATATCGCTCTTTACTCACCCTCTTCTGAACCCTCAACCAATTTGATCAATATGATGATGTAGCCTATGTCTGTGCCTCATATTTCTGAACAGCTGCGATTTGAATGAACATTAAAAAAATATATATGAAGGCTACGACTATGTCTGTGGTAACGGATAACGCCGTAGGCACAAGCAAGACGCAGTCTACACATTGTGTTGGGGCAAAACAATTAGTGTTTTGTGTGATGATTATGGTGCGATATAGCCTCCTGTTTAGCCAATGTTTGCAATGATGAAGAAAAAAATAACATTACATCGTTGTTGATTGCCTGTCTGTGTCTTGCTTGTTTGATATGCTGTGCAGGCTACATACTGTAGCTGCATCTAAATACCTGCGTGTAACTCCCTTCCTGAAAAAATAACATAAAATTGCTAGACAACCTCTTTATGTTGTGCTTATGTTTGCAATAGCCTACTTTTACAACAGACAGAGAACTAAGTTTGTTCGAAATGTAACTGTCGTTGTGGACTATTTGTATAATTGCTTTAAGAGAGAGTGGCCTTGCCTGTCTTCCCTGACTATTTAAGGAACCTTACTTGGCCCCAGTCTTAGTGTGTCATCTATAGTTTGAAAGGTGATGAACTCTTACAAGAGCAGCAAGTATATTTTTTGATTCAATAAGTAGCAGTTGGTGTTGTTAGGCCCATTGAAATTAAGTGCTGTCTTTTCCCTAGTAGCCTAGTTAATCACTGCTGTTTGAACTGTCTGATTGCTCAGTAACTGTGATTGTCATTGTGGCCTTGGATTAGTTTCAGGCCAATTTGTGTATGCCAATTTTCTGTGTCCTGGCACCCCAATGGTGGAACAAGCTCCCACTAAAGTCAGGACAGCGGAGTCCCTGCCCATCTTTCGAAGATGTCTGAAACCCTACCTCTTTGAAGAGTATCTTAACTCTCACGCGCCCCCAACGCTGAATAAAACATACAGCGTGGGTTGCTCACAATGGCAATCCCAAACAAACAAATGGACAAAGAATTTAGATGAGCTGGAGTCGGATGGAGATCGGATATTGAGCTTGAAAGCAGCATTGCTGATGAAGAGTCTTCACCTGATTCTGATGTTGACTTCAAGCCTCCGCCTCCGGTACCTGAGTTTTGCCAACTGAGACGGTAATCCCAACTGCCACGGTGGAAACAGAAGTCTGGGAGGGATGGCATGGTTTGGGTAGAAAGAGTGACCAGAACGCAACAGGAAGGCGGCTTTTCCGGAATATTCTCACAGAGAGAGCAGGCTCTACACCTCACGCAAAGAGACAAATTGCCAGCGCACTCCACAGATGTCTTTGCTTATGTGACATTCAGATGTTGTAGCACATCAGAGATTGCACTGTCACTCATGCGCACAGGAAAGTAAACAGTATGTGGGTGGGACATGCCTTTATTGCACTCTTGTATATCTGTGGGGCATACGGCGGAAAAAGCAGGGCTGTGGAGTCATTTTTGTCTGATAGGTGTGCAACCGCTTCAGAAGCCCTGTTTATACCTGGTCCTAACCTGCTTCCTTTGCCCTGTTCTTGTCCACATTCTGATTGTGCCCAGAATTTTTGACAGGTGTAGACGATTAAAAGACACATTGTGATCTGATTGTGATCAGATCTTACTGACCACCTACAGAGGTAGTCAGGGATGCATTGTGCCCAGAAGTTTGGACAGGTGTAGACAATTAAAAGACAAATTGTGATCTGATCTTCCTGACCACCTCCAGAGGTAGTCAGGGATGCATTGTGTCTGGATATCTTACAAGTGTACATGGATCTGGACAGTGAAACCATGTAAATCATAATTATCCTGCCCTCCAAATGAAATCACAGGTGGCACCATTGACTTATGGCATCAATATTTGTCTTAAAATACATTGATGAATATGCATCCCATGGAAAATGGCGCCGACAGAGATGGTCACCTCACTTCAGGTCCTTAGAAAACTATGCAGTTATTTGTTTTTTATGTATTATTTCTAACATTGTTAACCCAGAAAATCTCAAGTGTTATTACATTCAGGGATATAAAAGCGAACTTACCATCATTACGACCAGGAATGCGTCTTTCCCGAAGCAGATCCTTTGTTCGGACCTCCACCCTGGTCATGCGATCTTATCCCAGAGGCCGACCCAAAACAACGCAGTCGCCGCAGGAGAGGCAGACGGAGCGGCCTACTGGTCTGACTCAGAAGGCGAGCACACCATCCACCACTTCCGAGCATATTACTCGCCAATGTCCTGTTCTCTAGATATCAAGGTGGACGAAATTAGGACACAAGTTGCCTCCCAGAGAGACATCAGAGATTGTAACATTCTCTGTTTCACGGAAACATGGCTCACTTGGGATATGTTGTTAGAGTCGGAACAGCCACCCGGTTTCTTCATGCATCGCGCTGACAGAAACAAACATCTATCTGGTAAGAAGAAGTGCAGGGTGTATGCCTTATGATTAACGACTCAAAGTGTAATCACAACAACATACAGGAACTCAAGTCCTTTTGTTCACCTGACCTAGAATTCCTTACAATCAAATGCCGTCCGCATTATCTTCCAAGAGATCTCCCTTCGATTATAGTCACAGCCGTGTATACCCCCCCCCCCCCCCCCCCATCCTGAGGCTGCATAAATTGTAGATGGGGATTTTAACAAAGCTAACCTAAGAACAATACTTCCTAAATTCTATCAGCATATCGAATGCGCGACACGAGCTGGTAGTATTCTGGATCATTGCCACTCAAACTTCCGCGATGCATACAAAACAGTCCCCCGCCCTGCCTTCGGCAAGTCTGACCATGACTCCATTTTGTTGCTCCCAGCCTATAGACAGTAACTAAAACAAGAAACGCCCGTGCTCAGGTCAATACAACGCTGGTCTGACCAATCGGATTCCACGCTTCAAGATTGCTTCGATCACGTGGACTGGGATATGTTCCGGATAGCCGCAGACAACAACATTGAGGAATACGCTGACTCGGTGAGCGAGTTTATTAGCAAGTGATGTCGTACCCTCTGTGACTATTAAAACCTTCCCTAACCAGAAACCGTAGATTGATGGCAGCATTTGCACAAAACTGAAAGCGCAAACCACCGCTTTTAATCATGGCAGGTGACCAGAAACATGACCTGAATACAAGCAGTGCAGCTATTCCCTCCGCAAGGCAATCAAACAAGCAAAGGGTCAGTATAGAGACAATATACAGTCACAATTCAACGGCTCAAACACGAGACGTATGTGGCAGGGTCTACAATCAATCCCAGACAAATTAAACAACTTCTTTGCTCACTTTGAGGACAATACAGTGCCACTGACACGGCCCGCTACCAAAGCCTGTGGGCTCTCGTTCTCCGTGGCCAACATGAGTAAAACATTTAAATCGTGTTAGGTCCCGTGTGGCTCAGTTGGTAGAGCACGGTGTTTGCAACGCCAGGGTTGTGGGTTCGATTCCCACGGGGGACCAGTACAAAAAATAAAAAATGTATGCATTCACTACTGTAAGTCGCTTTGGATAAGAGTGTCTGCTAAATGACTAAAATGTAAAAATAAATTGTTAAACCCCGTAAGACTGCCGGCCCAGATGGCATCCCTAGCTGCGTCCTGGCTGGTGTGTTGATGGACATATTCAACCTATCCCAGTCTGATGTCCCCAAGAAAGCTAAGGTTACTAAACTAAATGACTATTGCCCCATTGCACTCAATTCTGTCATCAATTCTGCTTTGAGAGACTAGTCAAGGATCATATCACCTCCATCTTACCTGATACCCTAGACGCACTCCAATTGCTTACCGCTCCAATAGGTCCACTGATGATGCAATTGCCATCATACTGCACACTGCCCTATCCCATCTGGACAAGAGGAATACCTATGTAAGAATGCTGTTTATTGACTACAGCTCAGCATTTAACACCATAGTACCCTCCAGACTCGTCATTAAGCTCGAGACCCTGGGTCTTGACCCCGCCCTGTGCAACTGGGTCCTGGACTTTCTGACGTGTCACTTTAAATAACGCCACTTTAATAATGTTCACATATCCTACATCACTCATCTCATATGTATATACTGTATTCTACACCATCTACTGCATCTTGCCTATAACGCATACCATCGCTCATCCATATATTCATATGTACATATTCATATTCATCCCTTTACATGTCTGTATTTGTGTGTGTAAGGTAGTTGTTGTGAATTTGTTAGATTACTTGTTAGATATTACTGCATAGTCGGAACTAGAAGCACAAGCATTTCGCAACACTCGCATTAACATCTGCTAACCCTGTGTATGTGACCAATAAAATTTGATTTGAATATTATTTTGAAAAACTATATCTGTCAAATGATTTGCATACAGGGAAATTTGATCACAGTGCGGACACGGTGGATGGGTAAGAGACATTTTAATACCATGTGTAGATGCAACGGTTTATACGTGGGCACAATCAGAATATGGACAAGATCAGGACAAAGGACGCATGCTAGCCGCAGGTATAAACGGGACTAGAGAGATTATTCTAGTTTTGATGACAAGGAGACAAGACCAATATGTGTGCAGACAGACAGGTTCGCCGCTCTCAGACATCTGGACAAGTTCTGTAAAGAATTGCATTACTTGTTACAAGCCAGGAGAGAACATAACTGTTGATGAGCAACTGTTCCCAACCAAAGCTTGTGCCGTTTTACCCAATACATGGCCAACAAACCAGACAAATGTGTATTTAAGTTATGGTTATGCCAAAACCAAGTACTTGCTCAATGGCTTTCCATATCTGGGGAAAGATTAAACCAGGCCAGCGGGTGAGCGACGGTCTGAGACTGTGGTTTTGAGACTTGTGGAGCCTTACATAGGCAAAGGCAGAAATGTGTCTATGGACAACTTCTTTACATCAATTTCCCTGGCAGCCAAGTTGATTCATAAAGAAGACCTGCTCGGAAGAGTGAACAAACAGATGGGAGCTGCATGGTCCTCAGCACCATGCATCCCACTGTTGCCATTGGCATTGACCAGAAGAAGAAACCGGAGACGGTGACAGATTACAATCGCACAAAGGTAGACTATATGACCAAAATCCCAAATCATGGGCATTAATAGGGAGTTGATTCCCTTTGCTACTATATCAGCCACCACTGTTCTGGGAAGGCTTTCCCCTACATGTTGGAACATTACTGCGGGGACTTGCTTCCATTCAGCCACAAGAGCATTAGTGAGGTCGGGCACTGATGTTGGACGATTAGGCCTGGTTTACATTCGGCTTGCCAATTCATCCTACAGGTGGGGTTGAGGTCAAGGCTCTGTGCAGGCCAGTCAAGTTCTTACACACCGATCTTTACAAACCATTTCTGTATGGACCTCGCTTTGTGCACGGGGGAATTGTCATGCTGAAACAGTAAAGGGCCTTCCCCAAACTGTTGCCACAAAGTTGGAAGCACAGAATCGTCTAGAATGTCATTGTATGCTGTAGCATTAAGATTGCCCTTCACTGACACTAAGGGATCTAGCCCGAACCATGAAAAACAGCTGCAGACCATTATTCCTCCTCCACCAAACTTTACAGTTGGCGCTATGCATTGGGGCATCCGCCAAACCCAGATTCATCTGTCGGACTGCCAGATGGTGAAGCGTGATTCCATTCTCGAGAGAACACCTTTTAACTGCTCCAGAGTCCAATAGCGAAGAGATTTACACCACTCCATTGCTCATGGTGATCATAGGCTTGTGTAAAGCTGCTCGGCCATGGAAGTCCCTTTCATGAAGCTCCCGACTAACAGTTCTTGTGCTGATGTTGCTTTCAGAGGCAGTTTGGAACTTGGTAGTGAGTGTTGCAACCGAGGACAGACTATTTTTACACTCTGCATTCCTGTTCTGTGAGCTTGTGTGGCCTACCACTTTGCGGCTGTGCCGGTGTTACTCCTAGACGTTTCCACGTCACAATAACAGCACTTCTAGTTGACCGGGGCAGCCCAAGCAGGGCAGAAATTTGACGAACTGGAAAGGTGGCATCCTATGACAGTGCCACGTTGAAAGTCACTGAGCTCTTCAGTATGGCCATTCTACTACCAATGTTTGTCTATGGAGATTGCATGGCTGTGTGCTCAATTTTATACACCTGTCAGCAACAGATGTGGCTGAAATTGCCGAATCCACTATTTTCAAGGGGTGTCCACATACTAATGGACAATAAAGTTGTAGTGTTTCCACTGAAACTAGAGATCCTTTTGACACAAAGAATCACATAAATTCTGCGAGGATTCAGTTCTCAGTATGTGGCGGGCTGACTTTTTTAGGGGAGAAAACAATTCTGTGGAAAGCAACTAAGCAGTTTTTGAGATTTCAAAATAGATAGATTAAAACAGACAGGAACAGCTTCCATTCACACTGAAAGGTCCCTTCTGAGCAGTGTGGCTCAGCACAGCTTTCAAACATCTGCCATTTCCGTATGTTTGAGGCAAACACCTGCAGCTCACATCTTGACATTAGAAGTCATGCAAAATATATTCAGTTGTGTTTAAGAATGTAACGGAAATCTAAATACATGTTTTAAAATGTAAATTGGGGCTGATTACAGTTATTTAATTTTTGTAATGTGATTACCTAATCCCTGTTACAGGTTATCCGTTACTACCCAACCCTGTTCACGATACAGTCACACTTGTCACACACAAACAAAGACATTATGTCATCTCCAGACAGTTTTTTGGGATATGACAGAGGTTGCGTCTCAAATGACACCCTATTCCCTAATATAATGAACTCTTTTTGACCAGGGCCCATACGGCTCTGGTCATAAGTAGTGCACTATGTTGGAAATAGGTTGCTTTCTGGGACGCAGACAGAGTTTGGCAGCACCTTGAAGAAAGCCCGTTGGAAGGCAGGACTTGAGTCGACGGTCATGTCCCCAACAGCGACATGTGACAGACAGTGCAAGAGGAGCAGAGAGAATCCTCCCACTGACTGCAGTCTCTGGCGACGCACAAACACCGTCTTCTCAGCCTCCTACCAACACACGACATCAGTTAGTAGCAAACAGATGTGGCACAGATGTTAACATCACAAACATCAGATGCTAAACTGCAAGATTCAGAGCTGTCATTCAATCCTAAAGGGAAATAGATTTTATTGATGTTGATTATCGTGTCAACATGCACACGGTTCCCCAATGCATATTTTATTCCAAAATAGAAATGTAGTCTCTCTCCATCCCTTCATCCCTCCCTCCCTCCCTCTCTCTCTAGCTCATGCACACACAGCGGAAATTGGGACATCACCTGATAAAAGAAGGAATTTCGGAAGGCATTGTATTTGTAGTTATTGGATGGAAGACTAGTTGCTATCTGGAGTGACACTGCTGGAGTCTATGGAAGTAATAGTATTAACAATTGGTGCTAAGAACATTCACACTGACAAAGAAAAATACTTTTAGACAGACAGTAAAGACCACATGTGATTAATTCATCTCCTTTTGATAGGAAAGACGAGTTAAACAATGCTTTGAACTATGACTCCTTCACAAACCTCTCTCAGTATGTGGGAGAGAAAGTGAGTGACTAACCAGTTCGAGAGTATGTAGTGTTTGCAGTAGGAATAGCCCATGGTGGTAGACCAGGAACTCTCTGGGATTAAGACAATCTGTGTCAAGAAGGAGCAGCTCTCCTTCACACTCCCACTGTGCATCCAGATAGTCAATAAAAGAGCTCGCTCTGCCTGAAATACAGAAAGAATCTATAAATCCAGTTGCCCATTTCTGCTTGCTGGGTTATCAATTCACACTTCACGTAGCACAAGTAGTCTCGGAACTCTAAAAAGGCTGTGTATTATCACAATTGAAAGCATACATTTTAGGTCAAGTAAAGTTGTATTGAGTGTTGTGGGTGTGACATTTGGTAATAATTATCAAAGCACCAAAGCAGTCGTTAACAGGGGATTGTATTTTTGGCAACGGCTATTTTGTCTTTTTTACTTTTGTCTTTTGCTTGTTTTCACTTTGATTCAGATCTTTTTCTAGTTCCTTCACAACCACAGCTGGTAGAGATTTTCCCTGAACAAGTGGTCCGGTTTTGGCCTTTTAGTTGCATTTTGGTTGTGTAATTTTGTGACTAATTTCAGAGTCAGACTGAAACAAATCATATTATTATGAATTCTATGTATTTTCTATGGTTTTCTCACCTTGTCTCACATAGCGATCTTAAGATGAATGCCCCAACTGTAAGTCGCTCTGGATAAGAGAGTCTGCCAAATGACTCAAATGTAAATGTAAACAACGAGGGCCAAAGGGAGGGGAATTATGACTCCCGGTGTTGCGAAACCTCGGAGGATAAGAAGCAGCTGTGGTGTTATATGTCAGCCATCTTAGCTGCTTTTTTCCCGTGATGGTGGGGTGATTTGATTATGATGGATGGTCAGTGTTAGGGAAGCTACTCTGAAAATATAGTTTACCAAGCTACCAATTACTTCACACTGGAAGAAGTTAAGCTACGCTAATGCTACCCTTAAACAAAAAGTATACTTTACTTAACTAAAGTTACTTTCAGAAAGTAGTTCACTTCATCTAAACTACAGTACTTAGTGAAAAATGATCATATGTAAATCATCAGACTACAAATTCCAAGAACAGATCACTTTGGGGTCAAATGGTAACATACTGTAATGTGTAATTTAGCTTATTAATCACAAAAACAATGATTCAAGTGAGAATAACGCAGGCCTGATGGCGAAAAAGAAAGACAATTATTACATAGCTCCAGTAGTTAGCTACACCGCAACATGGGAAAAAAAGTAATTAACTAAGTTGAAGTTAGTTCAAATACCAGCAAGATACTGCAAAATGTAGTTAAATTACTAGTTGAAATACATGTAGTTCACTACTTCCCAACACTGTGGATGGTAATCCTTATCTAAGAATTACGTTATTTGTATAGTGCATACCATGACAGTTTGTTTCAAAGTGCTCCTCACAAAAATTATATCTAATCTCTAATCTCCCAACTGCCTTCCTTCCTGTCCCGTTTCTCTGTTTAGACTTTTACTGTTTCTGAAATAGTCTTCTTAATGATTCCTTATTGAACGTCAGAGTTGGTCTCAAATATTAACTACTACCGTGTCAAATTGCATTTGTGTTGAACAAGGACTGGCTGAAAGAGTCCCTCACAAAGCCTTTTAGTTCAAAGAGGTGGTACACTATGTTCTTACTCAGATCTTTCTCCATGCCAATGTCATCCTTTACTTCCTCTTTGGGGGGTTTGGTTATTGATTTTGGTACAAACTATTTGGTGACTAAAGGTTTGCCACAAGAGAAGTACATATAAAAATAAACATTGTTCGGTTTGTTATTGTGTATTGTTCGGTTATTATATATTGTGGTACGTGGTGGAGCAATCGTGTGTGTCAGGGTCCTCTTTAATCTCTACAATTCTTGGCGCAAACACATCACAGGACGTTTGTAATCTGCGTTTTACTCTACAGGCTATTGCGTAACCCACCGTCGAGCTCCCCCCTCAGGAGCCCTGCATCTCGCGCTGGGCCCCTCAGCTTCCTCTCCACACCCTTTAGCAGCTGGAAGAGTGGGGAGAGCTCCAGCAGTTTATCCCACTCCACCTCTGTATGGGAAACATCATCACAGACTTATACCGTACACACACACTGTACACATAGAGCAGGTCACACATAAACATTTACATGCCATTATGAGACACTCATAACTTATCTCAGAGCTACTTTTACAACAAGTCATCCTTGTGATCTTGTTTGAGAAGTTCTGAAATTCGTCCAAACACTATATGTAGTCAATGTGTTACCCACAAGGTGGAGACATAGTCAAAGCACTTGAGTAGAATTGAAACGAGATGAGATTACAATTTCTCTGCACACAGTTATAGTGAAAACAAAAGAATAGTCTTGTTAAATCTTTATTTTGTAATAAAGAGCACATTTCAATGTTGTTCTTTACCTGACAGTGTGGGGACACAGACATGTGACTGCTGAACAGATTCTTTCATAGGCTGGCCCTCTGTGAAGGAATGGGACATCATTAGGACTCTTCATAAATATGATCAGCAGAGCCTATGATGAAGTAAAGGTAATTAATTTATTAAATCATTAATCAATTAATCTTACCTTGTGAGTGTATGTCAGAGATTGCAGTTTTTCTGTGAGCTGTCTGTGAATGAGTAGGACTGGGCTGGGGGACACTGGGGCCCTTAGAATCCTGGTCCTGAGGCTGAGCCTTCATTGGTTCTCTCAGAGACTGGGTGGAGATTCCTTCATAGATATCTCTCACTGTTAACAACAGTAACTCATCAAAAATAGATCCCTTTTTACTAGATAAGGCAGTGTTATGAACAACGAGCAACCGCAGTAGAATGGTTCTATCACATAGAACAGTGTGATCATTTAGCAGAGTCTAAGTCTATCTGTGACAACCCACAACACTAGTGTCGCCAGTACCATGCTCCAACCAACCGAGCCATCTGAACCACTAGGACCACTGTCTATTGCGCCTACCTTTAACCACAGGCACGGACTCTGTCCATGCACGAGAACATGTCTCCAATCCAAACGTCTGTTTTGTTGACAAACCTACAAACACACATTTGACAAAAAAGCTATATAAACAACATTCTTATCAGAAAAAAACAAGACTGAAAAATGCAACGTAATGCTTGCTGAGGTACCAGAGATGCGCTGGCGGTAGGTGCTCGGGGAGAGACTTGGCTGTTTGTTCTCCTCCAGTAGCTGAATGAGTCGCTCCAGGAGAGGCACAGCTTTCTGCTGGGTCAATGACACCACCTTTAGAGGGTTACTGGGGACCATCAGCCTGGCCAGCCCAAACTCCTTGTACCAGAAGGAACCTGATAACACAGACTGGATAGAAAGATACGCTCATTGGCAACACTAGTCGACTATATTAAAGGGATAGTTCATTCAATAACAAATATGCAGTGAGCTCCAAAAGTATTGGGAACCTGAACAATTGTTTGTGAAATTATACAATGACTATTAGGTCAAAGAAATTACAGCACTTTTTGTACATAGTCCCCACAATACCAAAGGTATTGCTAGACATTCACTTACAGTATACACTACTGGTCAAAAGTTTTGGAAAACCTACTCATTCAAGGGTAAAGCTGGTTGAGAGAATGCCAAGAGTTAAGTATTTGTTCCAATATGCATAGCACGCAATGACTACATCAAGGATGTGACTCTTCAAATTGTTTGGATAGATTTGCTGTTTGTTTTGGTTGTGTTCAATTGCTTTTGTACCCAATAGAAATGAATGGTAAATAATGCATTATTGTGTCATTTTGGAGTCACTTTTATTGTAAATAAGAATATAATTTGTTTCCAAACACTTCTACATTAATGTGGATGCTACCAAGACTAAGGGCAATCCTGAATGAATCGTGAATAATGATGAGTGAGAAAGTTAGACGTACAAATACCATGCCCCCAAGACATGCTAACCTATTTATTACAATAAAAGTGGAGGATAATTTTTGGGGGGGTGTATGATATTTGTGCTTCTGTAACTTTCTCACTCATCATTATCCGTAATCATGGTAGCATCCATATTAATGTAGAAGTGTTTAGAAACATATTCTATTCTTGTTTACAATAAAAGTGACTCCAAAATGACAATACATTATTTAACATGAATTTCTATTGGGCACAAAATCATCTGAAACGCAACCACAACAAACAGCAAATGCATCCGACCAATTTGTAGTCACAAGCTTGATGTTGTCATTGCATGCTGTGAATATGGGACCAAATACTTAACTTTTACTACTTTAATACCCAATCCTTTTGGTCCCCTAAAATGGGGGGGGTGGGGGGGAGGTACTGTAATTTCTAAATGGTTTACCCGATATGGATGAAAATAAAGCTGACAGTTTGCACTTTAACCTCATAGTCATGGTATCAAATCCAAAGTTCTGGAGTACATAGCCAAAACAACAAAACATTTGTCACCTTCCCAATTGGGCTCCCGAGTGGCGCAGTGCATCTCAGTGCTTGAGGCATCACTACAGACACCCTGGTTCGAATCCAGGCTGTATCACAACTGACCGTGATTGTATTGCTTTCTGCCTGTGCTTACCTGCGCTGTATCTGCACGGAGCTGGCAGAGTTCTCGGACACAGCGCAGCTCTATAAGAGCAGCATCTAGTTCTGCCTGCCTGGAGTTTAGCTGCTCCCATATTTCTCTCTGTCTCAGTTTCCCATCCTGGGAGACATACAAGAGAGACTCAAAACAACACATTTCTATATTTGTGAGTCACATTCATTTCTTGTACATTAACATGCTTTCATCTGCAGATTACAATCCATCTCCCCTTAATAAATTATACAATTCATCTTCACCGTAAAAGGATTTTGTTTTTCTAGTGAGCAAGCTTTTTAGTCTAGGACTAAGCTTAATCTTTGTCCGGGAAACCGGCCCCTTGTGTTTACTTGATCTATATGTTTGTGTAATCGGATTGAACTATGCTAGATCTGACCATGACATGGATTGATGCGGTCTGCTCTCCTCTCTGTGCTGTCCATCTTTCCTGGTCCTGCTGCAGTTTCTCCACGCACACGTTCACCCTGTCCAGCCCAGCCACCAGCTCTGTCTGCCAGCAGCACTGCTGCTCCCACTCCTTATCATCACCTAAACACAGTAAGACACACATAGACACGTGCTGAGTTGTGGTAACACAGTATAAGCCACATTTATGATTCCCCACCGGAGACCGGGGCTCAATCCCAGCCATCACTTTTTCCACTGTTACTCTCCTCCTCTGAATTCCTTATTCTAAATAAAGTTAAAATCCATAAAATATACACACGCATCACAAGGTAGCCTAATATGCAATCAAAAGTATATTACAATATAGCTTTGAGCTATGGATAAGCCTATCCAAATCCACTCTCTAACGATTAACTGAAGTTATGCCAGACTTGCAATACCTTGAGTGAGGATGAGCAGAACGCGAGGAGGCAGGAGCAGAGACAGGTCTGAGAGCTGGGATGCTCTCCTCTGGGCTTCTGACTGGCCAGCCTCATGAAGCTCCGCTACAGCCTCCCTCAGCTGCCTCTCGGTGTCCACCCAGTGGGCCTACAGTGCACGCACACACACACACACACACACACACACACACACACACACACACACACACACACACACACACACACACACACACACACACACACACACACACACACACACACACACACACACACACACATACAAAGAATGGATAAGGATCTCCATTATACAGTAATGCCACTAGGGAGATGAACATAAATCAAAATGACATGTATGCATTCAAACAATTCAGCAGAAGACAAATCCTTTCCTGTTTGTTGAGGACTGAGCAGCCCCATCCATCTGCCTGCCCAGCCTAGTTCAGCGTACCTGCTCAGAGTCCTCCTGAGTGGCCACAAGGACACAGTGCTGCAGAGCTGCATCCAGATCCCCAAGAAGCTCCTCCTCCTTCTGTTTCTCCTCTTTCCAGTACCTGTTCCTCAGACACCACTCCTTCCGCAGGGCCTCCACCTGGCATGCACAACAAGTCAACAAGAGATACGTGTGATTTATCCTATGGAACTCAGTCACTGTGTGTTGATGATGTTAGTTGTTTGAACAAGGGACGGAAAAGCACTCAAACGCAACATGTTGGAGCCATTGTGTGCTTAACCTGTCATTTTGGGAACATGTATATTGACAATGGCCAAGTTGAACGTGTTGAAAAGAAAAGCAACCAATGTAATTTATCTTTCTTACCAGCACACTGTCAGTATTATCTCCCAGAGCCAGGCAGTATGAAGCCGTAACAGGCACAACAGTCTGTCTGGACACATCCAGGCGAACCCCCACAACAGGAGCCAGCACCTCTGTTACAGGGTCCACTGTCAGGGCCCCAAAACGAATCGCAACTAGTCCTGTCGAATAACATACAGTAGCACAGAAATACTGATATGATACACTATAAGTGTATGGCAATCAAATATATTAAATGTACTTCTGTATCAGGCAATCAGTCAGTCCATCCATCACCCAATCACCTTTGCCATCTGGGTCCTCCATGGTTCCAGCCAGGGGGACAGTGAGTCCTGACACAGGGTCCATTTGAGCCCCCAGGACGGGGACCGTTAGGCCAGAGCCCTGTGGATCAGGATACTCCATCCCAGGCAGTGCCGGGAGGGACAGATCAGCACCAGGGAGATGGATTTCTCCTAATGTAGTAGGATACAGATGTCAGGTCCCCATAACTCTTAACCCTTTTTACCCCGAAAGCAGTGGGAATAAGGGGCGGCCAGGAAGACAGTGGCACTTTTTGACGGACAAAAACGGATTGATGTATTTTTTCAGCCGTTTTCATCCGCCACTGTCTACCCCGGCCTAAACTTGGCCTTCCATTCGCTCTATTTCTAAACATCTGGATTGGGAGTAAGGATTCAATCAGATCATCGTTAACCTGCTGTAACCGACAAACGCATCGCTTATTATTGCTCTTGTTAAGACTGTGTTGGAGCTGTCAAATCCATCAGCGGCTAATCTTGCGGTCATTGTCACAAAACCATAACCATCCCGACTCCCACTCGTGTGAGAAGTTCAGAACAAGAAAGCGTAGGCTATATAGAAAATAATGACACTTAAATTGAAAATCATTAAACAAAATAATAAGGATTTATATCAGCCTAAATGAGGTGTAGATTACATCACAAATCCCAGGGTTCAAACTGCATGGGATTTCTACTAATGCGATGGCAATGTCCACAATAGGTATAATGCTGGGTGTCGCTTGTGGATTTGATCCTTTCAATGCATTTACACCTCCGACACGCCTAAACAAAAGCAATGATAAGCAATGCATTTGTTGGTTACCGCGGGTTAAGGCTGATCTGATTGAATCCTGGACAAAAATAACTGGCAAAGTACACAAGCACGTGTGAAAACAACCTACCTTGGACGCCACCATCTTGGGCAACGCCCCAGGCCCAGTCCAGCAGGGTCTCCAGCCGGCTCAGCAGCTGCAGGTGACAGTGTAGCCCTTTCACCCAGGCCTGCTCCAACTCCTTGGCTGCAGCCTGGATCCGTCCCAGCTCAGTCTCCTTCCTCTGGGCCTGCAGACCCCGCAAACCCATCTCCCCAGAGCCCCAGTCCTCTCTGAGCCCACGCAGAAGCTCCACCAGGCGGATACGGGCAACCAGAGTCTGGCTGTTCAGTAGAGCCTGGAACCCCCCGGCATGAGGCACCAGCTTCCCAGCCCGGATGCTACCGCCACCCACCCGGACCACCATGCTGCTCAGGGGCTCGACGAAGGACTCACCCAGGAGGAGGCCGCCTACTGGAAGCACCGCTCCTAGAGAGAGGGATATGACATTATGTGTAGGGCCAGGAGTTTGTCCTTACCATTTGACCTGACCAAGAGAAACTTAGTGTCCTAGTTATAGTTTTTCCTGGTTCAGGTCAAGTGGTCAGGGAAAACTCCTGGTCCTAATTATGATTAAGTCACCAGTAGATAGGCTATTGTCTTTTTTGCAGAGCTACTTTTAACTTTCCTTCAGCTAGATCTTAAAACCCCCAAAAATTGGTATAACATTGTTTAGTATTTCAAAACACCAGTACGGTGCCCGTATTGGGACTGCATCAAACATCCATGGAAGTTGGGTAGTCCCCACATAAAAATATACTAAAGCTTACTATAGAATACTATAATACTTACTATAGAATTCTATAGAATTATGTAGTAAACTGTAGTATTCTGTAGAATCCTATACTCCACACTGGAGTATCCCTAGATAATGTAGTGCTTACTATAGACATTTGTAGTATACTTTAGAATACTATACTACACACTGTACTATCCCTTGGCCATGTGTAATACTTACTTTAGAATGTTGTAGTATACTGTAGAATACTAGACACTGTAGTATCCCTTGATTATGTAAGGCTTACTTAGAATTGTGTCGTATACTGGAGAATACTATACTACACACTGTAGTATCCCTTGATCATGTAGTGCTTTCTAGTGTTGTAGTACTCCAGACCGGTCTCGAGTCAGGTCTCAAGACCACATATTGAGTGTCTTGGTCTTGTCTCGGTGTCGGAAACATTTGTACTCGGTCTTGACTTGGTCTCGGACAGTGAGGACTCTTAATTTCTTCCCGAGACCAGAGGAGTAAAAAAATCTCAGAATCCTCAGCTTCCATTCAGTCAGCGCATAAAACCACTTCACCAGGCCAAATATATACACTCCTTTCTTGAAACATTAATACGGTACCTTAACAGCCTTTATATCTATTATAGACAAGTTTGCGCAGTGGAGAACCTATATGCCTTCAGTGTGTGACAGGTTCGTGAATCCGAAAGGACAGCAACAGGGACGTCACTTGACATTCAGAACATCGGGGCTCAGACCTGAAGACCTGACTCAGAGGGGGGTCCCTGCCCAGCCGAAATGAAGCGCCCCGTACTCTTGGCCTCCCCCCAACCAGAAGTGAACATTTTGCAGAAACAACGCGATGTCGCATATCTCACCGCTTTCTTCCATGCGCTGTGCTCTCCTGAAGCCAAACTTCCTAATATTAGTTTAATGGATTGTGGTCAGTAAACCCATGGAATATATTGTTAATAGTACAAATTACAAGTGCATAAATATTTCGTAATGTTCCATATAGACAACTTGTTGGAAAAGGTATATATTATTTTGGTTGCAATGTTTTCATAAACAATGTCCAATATTTGATTGAAAAAACAACTCATGATGTTGGTCACAACTAATGTGAGATTGTCATGCTTTGCGCACTGTGCAGTTCCAACATAATCCAAAGGGTTATGCCATCCTTTACATTAGCAGTAGGCTTGTATTACAACTGTAGAGTGGAGGGGACCCAGAAAACTTTTGCAGATAATATGTACAAACTCATGCACCAAACACTTGAAAATCATGATTTTATAATATTTGTGGTAATAAATCCGATTCCAAGGTCAATTGGCTACAGGACAATATTTCTACCTATTTAATTAAACAAAAAAATGATATATTGCCTATTTGTCCGCTGAAAACGACTTTCCTGTTGAGGGTAGCATCAAGCTATATTGCCTATTTGTCAGATTTTCCAAGCGTGTTAGTATGTATATCTACGTCAATTATCATGATGCATTCTATCTTAGGTCATTGGGCTCCTAAGCAGGTACGTAGACATCTTAATAAACTGAAAGAGCTCTCACAGCTGCAGCTGCTAACTGGAATGGTCAGCGCGGCCTGTATGATTGCCTTCAGTGATGGGAACATAAACATGACCAGTATGTGGACACGTGCTCGTCGAACATCTCATTCCAAAATCATGGGCACTATGCATTGGGGCAGGTAGTGTTCTCCTGGCATCCGCCAAACCCAGATTAATCTGTCGGCACTGCCAGATGGTGAAGCGTGATTCCATACTCCGGAAAACGCTTTTCAACTGATCCAGAGTCCAATAGCGGCGATATTTACACCACTCCATCCACCACTTGATATTGCTCATGGTGATCTTAGGCTTGTGTAAAGCTTCTCTGCCATGGAAACCCCTTTCATGAAGCTCCCGATGAACAGTTATTGTGCTGAAGTTGCTTCCAGAGGCAGTTTGGAACTTGGTAGTGAGTGTTGCAATCAAGGACAGACGATTTTTACACTCTGCATTCCTGTTCTGTGAGCTTGTGTGGCCTACCACTTTGCGGCTGTGCCGTTGTTGCTCCTAAACGTTTCCACGTCACAATAACAGCACTTATAGTTGACCGGGGCAGCCCAAGCAGGGCAGAAATTTGACAAACTGGAAAGGTGACATCCTATGACGGTGCCACGTTGAAAGTTACTGAGCTCTTCAGTAAAGCCATTCTACTACCAATGTTTGTCTATGGAGATTGCATGGCGGTGTGCTCGATTTTATACGGGTGGGTCTAATCCTGAATACGGATTTACTAAAACTGCATTCCAGCCGGTGTCTATTCTACCAGCTAAATCTGATGTTAAAATGCCTATTTACTCTGTTCCATCTGACTGCTCAATCCACTGTCTCATCAACCCAGCCAGGCACTTTATAAACTTGATCTCCACTATAAAAAGCCTCTAGTCATTATCTCACATTTCTTTTAGACTAACATTTAGTTAACAGCGGAGAATTGTATAAACCTAGCTGCCTGTCTCCGACATTTGCAACATTATAGTTAGTCAAGAACACAGTAGATAACATGTAAACAGCCTAATCAGCTCTGCTCCGGTGAGTAAAATGGTCAGAGTGAGGTGTATGGGATCAACATCATACCAAATGTATTCGCAAATTCGCAATCCACCAATATAAATCACTTTCCACAAATGTAAATCAGCAATCCACAAACGTAAATCACCAGTCCACAAATGTAAATCACCAATCCACAAATGTAAATCACTTTCCGCTGTCACGACACCTGCCGAAGTCGGCCCCTCTCCTTGTTCGGGCGGCGTTCGGCGGTCGACGTCACCGGCTTACTAGTTGCCACCGATCGATGTTTCACTGTTCGTTTGGTTTTGTCTTTATTGTGTACACCTGTTTTTGATTTCGCTAATTATGTTCATTATTTAACCTCTGCATTTCCTGTTTGTCTTGTCGGTGATTATTTCCTGTTTTGTGTGTAGTTGGAGGTGTTTCTCCAAACTGTGTATTTTCCTATGAGAAGATTTATTGATATTTTTAGTAAACACGTTTGTTTACATTTATCCCTGTGTCCTGCGCCTGACTCCTCTACTTCTCTAAAGAAAACCACTACATCCGCAAATGTAAATCGCTATCCACTGCGGTGTCTATTAATTGTCCAAACCCATGGCCGCTTTCTCACTTTCTCACTCTATATTGATTGCTATAACATTTTCACAAATGCCTTAGTATACGTAATTCCCAAACATTCTAAGAATTTATGAAAACATGAAAATGACCAAATTGGTCACTTGTCAGATTATTATTTATTTTTTTCAGTATCATATTCTTCATGGGGGTGTATATGAACAGATTTTAATACATTTTCATGTTGCTAAAATGCTGTCAGTTCCACGTTATATGCAACAATGTTTCATACACATGAGTTATTTTCAAAGAGATGGCTAACAACCGCAAGCACGCTGCAATAAAAAACACAGTCCCACTCATCAGATGATGATAATTTGAAAATTAACTTATTTTTGAAAGTTATTCTTGAAAAAGGAGAAGCTAACAAATGAGCAACAACATCCTGTTTGATAACACCTGCTGCAGCCTCTGCAAACTAGCCTGCAACAAAAGCTAGCTAGCTGGACCATAGGAAAACTACTGCTCGCTATTGCTCAGTGACTTGTTGGCCTTCAAGAAGGCAGAAGTTTCCATACGTTTTTGTAAAGTTGAATTGTAGATGCCTTTAGCTTCTGATGGCCTAGCCAATGGCTGACTTAGCTAGCTAGATGTATATCCCCAGAGACCAGCAAAGAAAAATCCTGATTTAAAAAAAAAAGATTAAATCAGAAAATCATTGAGAATAACAATAGAAATTTTAATTATTTTGATATTATTATAATCATTATTTTATGAATCCATACTGGACATTTAGAACTCTTATTATGGTGGTGATTTGACAAAATTACAATCATGGTATTGACTCAGACTCGATTTGCTCCAGTCAACAATTTCACTAGAAAACTAACCTACAACTAGACACCAATGCGCAACCAATCCATACGTTAATGACAGGCTATACGCTAATGACAGTAGGCCTATAAGGTGACCGCAAAAACACTTTAGTAAAGCCTGTAAAACACTACAGTGAATACTATATAAATATAGTAATACTACAGCATTTATGTGGGTAATTTGTTCACCCAGGCAGTACTGACCTGTTATTGGATCTAGACTGACTCCGGCAGTCAGCACCACATTTCCTGTCATGGGGTCCAACATGGGAGAGCCCACCTGGATGGGCTGGGGCAGTCGGGTGAGGGGGCACACATGCACACCTCCCAGGGGGTACACCAGCCCAGTCTGAGGGTGGATGGTCACAGCTAAAATGGGCACCAGGACGCCTGTGTCAGGGTCACACATGGGTCTCCCTAGCAGCAGTCTTTGTCCAGGGCGGAGGCCCCTCAGTTGGGTGGTCACGGGCTGGGCTGAATGGCGGGAGAGGGGGTATGGCACAAACGGCAGGAGGGGAAACTCCCACTTTCTCATATCCCCTGATAACAAGGAGCAGGACATTTTAAGTGTCTACAACCTTATCTAAATCATACATTTTGGATTTGAGTGAATATAAATCATTACTATGCCTTTTAAAAGTGAAAGAGTGTGAATTGTTTGTATGTGAACTTGTTGTACGTAAACTTACAAAGTTAAAGTCGTAATGCATGTACTATCGATCTCTAGTTGTGGTTACCACACAGCGCACTTGACTCACCTGTACATGAGTCTGTTGTGAAGACTAGGGTAGAGCTTGCTGGGTCATAGCCCACGTTGCCAGCTACGGGCAGCAGTCTTCCAGTCTGAGGGTGGAGGAAGAAGTCAGGGGGCACTGGCATACTGTGCCCGCTGGCCAGGAGCATGTGGGTGTGGGGTTTGGGTAGTATGAGACCTGTGATAGAGTCTGCATGGACCGCTCCACAGGCACGCACTGACCCGTCAGGGGCTGGAAGAAATGAAGTTGGAGAAGGATTTGATCCACCTCATAGGAAGCAATGTGTCAAACGTTATAACAATATTTCAGTAAATCTGGCTTAAGTCTCTTACCACAGCCAATGTGTCTATGAAGCAAAATTAATCTGACTTGAGCGTAGGCTGATTTACATTATATATTGTCCCTTTTGTCCCATTGACAAATACATAACATCTTTCTACCACAAGGTGGTGTCATTTCCCTCGCTACAGCTTTGGAGTGAATGAAACACAAATCAGGGTGACTCCTGTGTGTAACTACTATATATTTATCTTCATTCATATAAAATATGTATTTCTCTGAACTTCTCAAATTTAGCAGGGACAGATTATAGAGCCTAGAGTGTAACCTATTATCTGTCGTATAACCTATTATCTGTCTAGGGACAGATAATAGATTCTAGAATGACTGTTTATTGCAGTCGTGTGCCTGTACTGTAAGATACTGTATCCGTTATTTAACGATTAAGCCTTCGGTTTCAAGCCTGGTGCAGTATGGTAAGAGGTCTCACCGATGATGTCCTCCTTGCTAAGGACTGAGCCAGTGTCGGGACACAGAAGCTTCGCCCCTGTTCCCTCTCCCAGGGTCGCCCATGCCCCCTGCCGCTGGCACTCCCCCGACACCTGCTCTGCCATCTCAGATGCCAGTGACGCCACCCTCTGAACAACACTGTATTAAAGATCATAGGGCCCAGGTCACATTGTCAGGCATTGGGAAAACTCAAGGTTCTAACTGTGTACCACAAAGCATAGCAAGGTCTATCTAACTTGGCTGTATAGCTCCTGTTTTCAAGAGCTGCTGTATTCCTGATGGTTTTCATTTCTCCTTTGTTGTTAATTGATCCTAATATAACTGCTGTTAAAGGTAAGGATAAACAAGCTCATCACCGAGCTAGGGATCCTGGGACTGAACCCCTCCCTCTGCAACTGGATCCTGTACTTCCTGGCGGGCCACCCCCAGGTGGTAAGGGTAGGCAACAACACATCCTCCACGCTGACCCTCAACACGAGGGCCCCTCGGGTGTGTGCTTAGTCTCCTCCTGTACTCCCTGTTCTCCCACGACTGCATGGCTTCGCATGACTCAAACACCATCATCAAGTTTGCTGACGACACAGCGGTGGTAGGCCTGATCACCAACGGCGATGAGGTCAGAGACTTAGCAGTGTGGTGCCAGGACAACAACCTCTCCCTCAATGTCAGTAAGACCAAGGAGCTGATTGTGGACTATAGGAGAAAGAGGGGGGAGCATGCCCCCATCCACATCGATGGGGTTGTTGTGGAGCAAGTCAAGAGCTCCAAGTTCCTTGGCGTCCACATCATCACATACACCCACACAGTCGTGAAGAGGACACGGCAGCCCCTCTTCCCCCCCAGAAGGCTGAAAAGAATTGGCATGGGCCCTCAGATTCTCAAATGTCTACAGCTGCACCATCAAGAGCATCTTGAGTGGCTGCATCACCGCTTGGTATGGCAATTTCACCACATTTCACCACATACCTCGTACTGCTGGTACTGGTACTCCGTATATATACAGTACCAGTCAAAAGTTTGGACACACCTACTCATTCAAGGGTTTTTCTTTATATTTTTACAATTTTCAACATTGTAGAATAATAGTGACGACATCAAAACAAGGAAATAACACATATGGAAGGATTCATGTAGTAAACAACAGTGTTAAACAAATCAAAATATATTTTATATTTGAGATTCAACAAAGTAGTCACCTCTTGCCTTGATGACAGCTTTGCACACTCTTGGCATTCTCTCAACCATCTTCACTTGGAATGCTTTTCCAACAGTCTTGAAGGAGTTCCCACATATGCTGAGCACTTGTTGGTTGCTTTTCCTTCACTCTGCGGCCCAACTTATCCCAAACATTTCAATTGGGTTGAGGTCGGGTGATTGTGGAGGCCAGGTCATTTGATGCAGCACTCCATCACTCTCTTTCTTGGTAGAAATAGCCCTTACAAAGTCTCACAAGACACAGTGGTTGGATCCAAAAATCTCAAATATGGACTTATCAGACCAAAGGACAAATTTCCACTGATCTAATGTCCATTACTTGTGTTTCTTGGCCCAAGCAAATGTCTTCTTCATATTGGGGTCCTTTAGTAGTGGTTTCTTTGCAGCAATTTGACCATGAAGGCCTGATTCATGCGGTCTTCTCTGAATAGTTGATGTTGAGACATGTCTGTTACTTGAATTCAAGCATTTATTTGGGCTGCAATTTCTGAGGCTGGTAACTAATGAACTTATCCTCTAAAGCAAAGGTTACTCTGCATCTTCCTTTCCTGTGGCGGTCCTCACTAGAGCCAGTTTCATCATAGCGCTTGATGGTTTTTGCGACTGCACTTGAAGAAACTTTCAAAGTTCTTGACATTTTCCGCATTGACTGACCTTCATGTCTTAAAGTAATGATGGACTGTCGTTTCTCTTTGCTTCTTTGAGCTGTTCTTTCCATAATATGGACTTGGTCTTTTACCAAATAGGGCTATCTTCTGTATACCGCCCATACCTTGTCACAACACAAATGATTGGCTCAAAAGCATTAAGAAGGAAATAAATTCCACAAATTTACTTTAACAAGGCACACCTGTTAATTGAAACAAATTCCAGGTGACTACCTCATGAAGCTGGTTGAGAGAATGCCAAGAGTGAGCAAAGCTGTCATCAAGGCAAAGGGTGGCTACTTTGAAGAATCTCAAATATTAAAAATATTTAGATTTGTTTAAAAAAATGTTAGTTACTACATGATTCCATATGTGTTATTTCATAGTTTTAATGTCTTCACTATTATTCTACAATGTAGAAAATAGTAAAAAAATAAATAACAAAAACCCTTGAAGGAGGAGGTGTGTCCAAACTTTTGACTGGTACTGTCGCTCCATTCTTGTGTATTTCATTTTTGTTGGTTCCTCTTTTATTTTGTAATATTATTTTTAAACTCTGCATCATTGGGAAAGGTTCGTAAGCAAGTGTTTCACTGTAAAGTCTAGATCAGTTATATTTGACACATGTGGTAATACAATTTGATTTGATTTGTTGTGCTGCCCTCCAGGAGTCAAGCTTGACACCCCTGATCTTAACAGACCAATGAGAGGTGAGTTATTTTTTTTAAATCATATACAAGCAATTTTTGGGTCTGTATTGAAACGTATCAATAACAGAACAGCAATGATCAAATTCTTAAAATACATTTACAGAACGTCTTATTTCCTTGCCTTTGGATCTGACTTGCATATCTTAGACCAACTTTTGCTGAACTTTAAATACAAATGTAATCTAAGTGTTTTGTTGGCCGAATATTAACACATATTTTCATCGGAAGAGAAATGTGTTCACTCTTTCTGGCAATAATGTCACATCCTGACCATAGAAAGCTGTTCTTTTCTATGGTAGAGTAGGTCAGGGTGTGACGGGGGTTTTCTAGTTTAGTTTTTCTATGTTATGTTCTAGTTTTGTATTTCTGTTGAGTTTGGTTTTTGGTTTGGGTTTGGTTTTTGGTTTGTTTGATCTCCAATTAGAGGCAGCTGGTCATCGTTGTCTCTAATTGGAGATCATACTTAAGGAGGTGTTTTTCCCACCTGGGTTTGTGGGAGATTGTTTCTGAGTTAGTGTATGTTTCACCTCTGCGTCACGGTTTGTTGTTCTTTAGTTTATGTGTATCTATTGCATAGTTTCACAGTGAAAATAAAATGTGGAACAACACACACGCTGCACTTTGGTCCGCTCCTTCCTACGACAACCGTGACAGAATCTCCCACCACAATATGACCAAGCAGTGTGGTGTGGACCAGTGGACTTTTGAGGAGATTAGGAGGAGTATATCCTGGACTTTGGAAGGAATAGTGGCAGGAGACAAGAGCCTGCCAGGGAAGCAGGCAGAAGCAGCGAGGGAGGGACAGCTATGAAGTCGGGAAGGAAGGCCACAGAAACCCCAAGAAAATTTTGGGGCGGGGCACATGGAGCAGTCGGCGGAGCCGAGGAGGGAACCAGAGCCAATCCAGGAGAAGAGAGATATGGGAGAGTTGTTGAGTTGGTGGAAGATGCACAGATTTTTCCCAAAGGAACTTTTTATCAGTTTGGTGCCACCTGAGTCAGCTCCCCGTACTCGCCCTGAGGTGCGTGTTACCAGTCTGGCGCCACCTGTACCTGCTCCACGCACCTGGCCTCCAGTGAGTCTCTCCAGTCCGGTGTGTCCTGTTCCTGCTCTCCATACTCGCCCTGAGGTGCGTGTTACCAGTCTGGCGCCACCTGTGCCAGCCGCACGCATCAGGCCTCCGGCGACAGTTCCCAGTCCGGAGCTTCCGGCGACGTTTTGCAGTCCGGAACCTCCTGAGACGGCCCGCAGTCCGGAACCTCCTGAGACGGCCCGCAGTCCGGGTCATTCGGCGACGATCCGGAGTCCGGTGACACAAATGCGGAGGGATCAGCGGGCGGAGCGGGGATTATGCCCCGAACCGGAGCCGCCTCCTCTGCTGGAGGATCCGCGGGATGAGAAGGTTCTGAGTACTGCACCAGAGCCGCCATAGACATTTGTCACCCTCCCTTACCCTCCCTTTTTTTTGTGTGTTGGTGCGTTCAGAGTCCGCACCTTTGGGGGGGGGGGGGGGGGGGGTACTGTCACGTCCTGACCATAGAAAGCTATTATTTTCTATGGTAGAGTAGGTCAGGGCGTGACAGGGGGGTTTTCTACTTTAGTTTTTCTATGTTCTAGTTTTGTATTATCTCCAATTAGAGGCAGCTGGTCATCGTTGTCTCTAATTGGAGATCATACTTAAGCAGGTGTTTTTCCCCACCTGGGTTTGTGGGAGATTGTTTCTGAGTTAGTGTATGTTTCACCTCTGCGTCACGTTTTTTTTGTTGTTCTTTAGTTTATGTGTATCTATTGCATAGTTTCACAGTGAAAATAAAATGTGGAACGACACACACGCTGCACTTTGGTCCGCTCCTTCCTACGACAACCGTGACAAATAAGTAAATACTATTGCATTAGACTACTAAATTCTAAATCACGCTATCAGTGTCATACCATGTACAATATAGGGAAATATCTAGACAATAGGGACACATGTTTTTTTTGTTTTTTTTTTACAATATTGCAGACATGTATAGAATGAAGTTGGGTTACTTCTAAGTCATCATCTCCAACATTGTGACCTTCCATTTTACAGCTTTGCTTTGGTGTAGATTGAGGCCTGTACATTCATAGAAGTTGTATTCCTGCAATGCATTAACATTTCCTTATTTCTATTGTGGATTGTGTTTCTGTGTGCCAATGGAAAATCTACAAAACTATGCACTAACCAGGCTATGTATTGAATACATGGATTTGGATAGTGATGATACCAATGAATGAATCCTGCACACAATGTGCTTGTTTTTTTATTTTATGTGTATAAAATTGTTTGGTGAAATATGCATAAAAGGAGAGTAATTACCTATAATTATGCACCTTTGGATAGTTGTTCTTCCAATTTTGACCATCATGATTTAGTGACTACAAAGAAAATGTGTTAATCTACTGGAATTTTTAAAGAGACAGACTAACTTTCTCTTTTGTCTGCTTGGACTCGATAAGTATGTTTGCGTTAATCTTTTTGCAGGCAGTCGTGGTCTTTTGATGAATTTATTACCATTTTGACAGTATAATATAGTTTTGATGAATGTCTTTATGTTTTGAGTTTTGCAAAAGGACACCGCATTCCGTGTTTTGTGGACTTTGTTTTGTAAAACGACAACATTGGTCCAAGACATGCTTGTACGGGATTGAGGAAAAACTGTAACATTCTCATTAAAACCCCTGGCCAATTAAAAACAGCTGTAGTTCAAAGCTCTTTCCAGGACACACAGGCATGACAGGAAGAGACAAGGGACACAGATTCAGACATTACTGTTGTGGGTGTTCATCCCAGAGAGGGTGGTCAGTGTTGTCCACTGCTTGGCCCAGTAGCCTCACACATTCCCTGAGATGGGCCCCGAAGGTCCTGTGCACCGTCTGCTGGGCCATCAGCTCCGTCCTCAGGACCCCGAGCTGACTGTCCAGGAGATGTCTGAGCTGCTGGGCCAGGGACCTGCGTCTGATCACCTCCTGCTCCACCTGGTGATGTTTAGTGGGAGAGATGGAGGCAACAGTGGATGACAGTGGCACATGACAATGCCCTCTTATGGCAACAGGGGGATAGCATCTAGTATTGCAGTACTTTACTTACCACAATGTTAGTATAGAATGCAATGCATGTGAAACAATGAGACCTGGGTCAAATACAAGGTGCACTTAATTTAGCTTGATGTTTGCACTTCTGGGACTATTTCATTAGCTCCGTTGGTATTTGTACAGCGCAAGTAGCATGTGTTTGATTCAGGTCAGGGCAACACACACCTGCCTCCGCAGCCTCTCATAGCCCTCCTTGGTCTTCCCAACTGCAGACCAGCCCGGCTGTAGCTGGAGCCCCTTCAGCTTGCCCATCACCCCCTGATACAGGTCCTTCACCTGCAGACACACACACACACACACACACACACACACACACACACACACACACACACACACACACACACACACACACACACACACACACACAGTAGAGCATAGCACGTTTCTGTCTCCGAAACAGGGTTCACAAAGACTTGCAGGGTCCACGCTGCTCATATTACTGTACATCGTTATCAGCCCAGCTCCCCAGAGAAGTGTAATAATCTTAACCACTCTCCGATACTCTAACCACAAACAGGAAAGACCAATACGGTCAGGGTCGGCCCCAGGCATAAGCAAGATAAGTGATCGCTTAGGGCACCTTGGCACTAAGGGGCCCCAGACCCAAAAATAAATGTTCAACTTACTGTTGAGTTATAAAAGCAGAATACACAAGGTGCAATTTGGTTGTGCATAAACATACATCCGTTTTTCTCTTGTTATGTCAGTCACTGACAGTCACTCAATTGACCCATGTCAACAAAACATTTCTAGATTGGTAAATTAGTTTAGCCAGCTATCTAAACTTGTACTAATCATGGTCAAATTACCAACCAGGCATGCAGGGCACTTGCGCAGGGGCCCTGATCTCCAAAGGTTGCTGGTTCAAATACCCGAGACAACAAGGTGAAAAATGTGCTGATGTGCACTTGGGCAAGGCACTTAACCCTAATTGCTCCAGGGTTGCCGTTGATAATGGCACACCTTGGCTGTAACCCCACTCTCCGAGGAATAAAGGACATGGCATAACTCATGGAAACATTTGTAGAATTGCAGAAAATTCTTTAAAACTACAAAAATGTATCTCCACTCTATGGCAAAATGTGTAGAATTGATGGAAATGAGCGATAAAACTGCATATTTTTCTCTCTGCCCCAAAACAAAATGAGTAGAATTGCATAAAATATTTTATAAAATTGCTAAATCTTCTCCAACCCATGACAAAATCTGTGGAATTGCAGCAAACTTCTTTTAAAACGTAATTTTCTTCTCTCCAATTTTAAAAGTGGGGCCACTAAAATGTTTTGCCCATGAGGTGCTTAGGGCCCCAAAAAGGCTAGGACCGGCCCTGAATACGGTGAAAAACGGGTGTAACCCAAAAAAAACACAAGCATTCCAATATGTCATACAATATGAGAAGACTATACAATATGACATTGTCTCAATTTACTTGGACTTTACGTTCGGGATATTTGAGGCTTGGGAAGGTGAGAGTGAGAGGTTTGGTGCGAGGTTTGGCTTACCTATAGAAATACATGTACATACAGTATATGACAAATAGCTGTGTGTTTGTGAGATCATGTTGCTCAATCTATAAAAAAAATCTAATCCTATAGAGTTACATTATAATACTATTGTTATTCCATTTCTGCAAGGTTATACCTCTCCTCTGAGCTGGCTCAGTCTAGCGGTGACAGACACACTGTGTTTTAGTAGGATGCTGTAGAAGGTGTTAGTGCTGAAGGCCTCCAGGTCCACCTGATGCTCATAGTCCCAGAACTCATCTGCCTCCAAGTCCAGGGCTACCACAGAATTAAATAGAACACAGAATGTATAGCATGAAGTCTGGCTGTGGATTCGATTCCCGCTGACGCCACCCATATGTAAGTCGCTTTGGATAAAAGCATTTGCTAAATCCCACTGGGAACAGACGTCAAGTCAACGTCTATTCCACGTTGGTTTAATGTGGAAACAATGTTGATTCAACCAGTGTGTGCCCAATGGGATGGCATATATATATATATATATATATATATATATATATATATATATATATATATATATATACAAAGATAAATATTCAACAAGGGAGGTTATCCTGAATAGGTATTTTGTTTTATTAGCTTATCACTTAAGCCAAATCCTAACTTGAGATCCATGCTCTTAACTCAAATTTAGTCTCAAATTGATATTCATGTATGATATACATGAAAGTCAGAGTTACGTGCACAGATCTCCAGTTAGGATTTGGCCCACTGTGACTAACTGATATCTGTATTCAGAGGCATGTGTTCATGAGTGTCAAAGGAAGCCAGGCTTTAGTGTATCATACTTTTCCTTTTCCTTTCACATGACTGGGCTGGGGCGCAGCCAATGGGTGGACCTGTGAGAGCATAGGCCCACCCACTTGGGAACCAGGCTCACCCACTGGGGAGCCAGACCCAGCCAATTGGAATGAGTCTTTCCCCACAAAAGGGCTTTATTACAGACAGAAATACTCCTCAGCCCCCCTCCCCTTCTCAGACAATCCAGCAGGGAAATAAAAGCCAGATGTGGAAGTCCTGGGCTGGCGTGGTTACAAGGGGTCTGCGATTTTGAGGCCGGTTGTATGTGCTGCCAAATTCTCTAAAATGATGAATTATGTTGGAGGCGGTTTATGGTAGAGAAATGAACATTCAATTCTCTGGCAACAGCTCTGGTGGACATTCCTACAGTCAGCATGCCAATTGCACCCTCCCTCAAAACTTGAGACATCTGTGGCATTGTTGTGTGACAAAACTGCACATTTTAAATTGGCTTTTATTGTCCCCAGCACAGGTGCACCTGTGTAATGATCATGCTGTTTAATCAGCTTCTTGATATGCCACACCTGTCAGGTGGATGGATTATCTTGGCAAAGGAGAAATGCTCATTAACAGGGATGTAAACAAATTTGTGCACAAATTTGAGAGAAATAAGCTTTTAGTGCATATGGAACATTTCTGGGATCTTTTCTTTCAGCTCATGAAGCATGGGACCAACACTTTACAAAACAAAATGGACTACATTCTCATTCATATTATCAAGACTTGAGGTGAGTATCAAAATAGTTTTAAGATGACCTTGCCTTAAAGTTGAACCTCGGGTAGATCTTAATAGAATAATAGCCTATAGAGTCAACTCAAAATATGGTATTCTGTATTTTTGAAATAGCCTACATTTTCCATATCATAATGAGACTAAATGAAACAACATAAGCCAAATGGATTTGGTTATGTTTTCTTATTAAATGGACATATTAGATTTCAAATTTAGGGGGATGTACAGACATTTTACATAAACATTGTATTTCTGTGGCTTGAATTTCATCATTTTGTTTCCAGACGTTTTCCTTTGGTAGTCTTACCCATGTGTCTCTCCTCACTCGGAAAGCCTGCTCACTGATGTCGACACCAAAGCTCTTAATTGTGACTTGATTACATTTAAATGATGTGAATAATGATAATGAGGATGATGGTGAGAGCCCAGTATACTCTTAGAAAGAAAGGTGCCATCTGTAGAACCAAAAAGGATTCTTCAGGCTGTCCCCATAGGAAAACCCTCTGAAGAACCCATTTTGGTTCCAGGTAGAACCCTTTTGGGTTCCATGTAGAACCGTTTCCACGCAGGGTTCTACATGGAACCCAAAATGGTTCTACCTGGAACCAAAAAGGGTTCTGCCGCAGAACCATTTTGAAACCCTTTTTTCTAAGAATGTATACCCTAACTTTTTAATCATAGCCTATTGTTACTCTCTGTCTCTAAAATCACAATGTTTCAGTTTCTATAGTCATGAGACAGTATTATTTAATTGAAACGTCCAAATGTCGGCCTTTTACAGATACATTTTTTTCACATGGAATGTTCTATTTTCATAACTGATAAAAATGTGTTCTACTATAGCCTATAGATAATATTCTACTATAGCCGATAGATAATATTCTGCCCATATGAAGACATTTATTTTAGGCCATGAAAATTAGCAAACAGACAGAACATTGTTTTGCATTCAGGCAATAGGCTACAAGGAAACTCAACATATCTTGACAGACGTTGAGTGAGGAAGGGAGTCTTTGCGCTGTGTAGTACCTTCCACAAATCTAGGCCTATCTGATGCTGTCTGGTATGACGTTTCCGCCCATAGTATTGAATGCGAGGGAAGCCATTGAACTCAAGGGAAGCCAGCGAGCATTTGGCCTCCCTTGATAAAATAAAGTATAAAATAATAGCTAAACTGACTGACCTCAACTGTGAACGGTCCTGGCACACCAAAAAAAGGGTCAAGTGAAGCCAGTTTGGATTTGGCTTCACACAATTCACATTACATCGAGAGCAAAACATCAAAATACAGAAAAAAATTGAATTGTTGCATCTCATTGTGTTGTTGCCCTTTGGAGGCTAGCTAACTAGCTAAAATTGTCCCTTTCATAACTTAGGGATTTGGACTTGTGGGTTTTACTTAATTCTCCGTACTAGCCAATGATTTTAATGGTGATTCTGATCCAACCATAAAGTTATCCTTTGTGCCCCTGGCCTGAGAGGATAGAAGTTCAATATGTAGCTAGTTGTAGTACGCTAATGTTAACAAGCTAACGTTGCCCATGAAAGGAAGTTAGGCTAGCGAGCAAGCATTTTAGCCAGGTAGCCTAGGATAACAAAAACTAAAAGTGTATTGTATGACCGAGTTAGACTGTTTCGTCTCATGGAAGAGAGGGGGATGGCATTGGCGTTACTCTACAAACTGGGTGAATCAACATGTTTTTTCCTACTTGCACGCATACACAGAGAAATCAGAACCATGGACAGCCAAATCATATTTAGCTTATGCTGATTGGACTAAATAGTTTTTGGTATCTTCTAGTTGTCACTGTATTAGACTAAGCGTAGGTGATTTCATGATGTTGAAATATTGAAGTTGAAATGGTGTTGGAAAATTGGAGGCAGCTCCTGTTTTCTTTGGGACTTGCGGTAACTCTCTGTGGTTCTAAATCAATAGTTGTTTAGTGGTACGAAAATGTAGGAAACATTAACTTGCCTGACTATGCTGTAGGTCATGTAACTGTTTGTAACATGTAATATGCTTTGTGGACAGAGGTTGCTCTCCGGTTTTGTGATGAAACAAATGTGTGGTTGAATTTATTCTGCCACAGTGTCTTCTTATTGTCTCGGCCTTAGGCCTATATATCACGGTAGCAAGCCATAAGAACTACCTACCTATCTTTCCGATTTGGTCCTGCCGTACATACCTACACGTACGCTACGGTCACAAGACGCAGGCCTCCTTATTGTCCCTAGAATTTCTAAGCAAACAGCAGGAGGCAGGGCTTTCTCATATAGAGCTCCATTTTTATGGAATGGTCTGCCTATCCATGTGAGAGACGTAAGACTTGGTCTTTACCTTTAAGTCTTCATTGAAGACTCATCTCTTCACAGTAGGTCCTATGATTGAGTGTAGTCTGGCCCAGGAGTGTGAAGGTGAACGGAAAGGCACTGGAGCAACGAACCGCCCTTGCTGTCTCTGCCTGGCCGGATCCCCTCTCTCCACTGGGATTCTCTGCCTCAAACCCTATTACAGGGGCTGAGTCACTGGCTTACTGGTGCTCTTCCATGCCATACCTAGGAGGGGTGCGTGACTTGAGTGGGTTGAGTCACTGACGTGATCTTCCTGTCCGGGTTGGCGCCCCCCTTGGGTTGTGCCGTGGGGGAGATCTTCGTGGGCTATACTAGGCCTTGTCTCAGGATGGTAAGTTGGTGGTTGAAAATATCCCTCTAGTGGTGTGGGGGCTGTGCTTTGGCAAAGTGGGTGGGGTTATATCCTGCCTGTTTGGCCCTGTCCAGGGGTATCGTCGGACGGGGCCAGAGTGTCTCCCGACTCCTCCTGCCTCAGCCTCCAGTATTTATGCTGCTATAGTTTATGTGTCGGGGGGCTAGGGTCAGTCTGTTATATCTGGAGTATTTCTCCTGTCTTATCTGGTGTCCTGTGTGAATTTAAGTATGCTCTCTTTAATTCTCTCTCTTTTTCTCTCTCTCTCGGAGGACCTGAGCCCTAGGACCATGCCTGAGGCCTACCTGGCCTGATGACTCCTTGCGGTCTCAGTCCACCTGGTCGTGCTGTTACTCCAGTTTCAACTGTTCTGCCTGCGGCTATGGAACTCTGACCTGTTCACCGGACATGCTACCTGTCCCAGACCTGCTGTTTTCAACTCTCTAGAGACAGCAGGAGCGGTAAAGATACTCTGAATGATAGGCTATGAAAAGCCAACTGACATTTACTCCTGAGGTGCTGACCTGTTGCACCCTCTACAACCACTGTGATTATTATTATTTGACCCTGCTCGTCATCTATGAACATTTGAACATCTTGGCCATGTTCTGTTATAATCTCCACCCGGCACAGCCAGAAGAGGACTGGCCACCCCTCATAGGAAGAAACCTAGAGAGGAACCAGGCTATGTTCTGGCCTTTCTAGGGAGTTTTTCCTAGCCACCGTGCTTCTACACCTGCATTGCTTGCTGTTTGGGGTTTTAGGCTGGGTTTCTGTACAGCACTTTGTGACATCAGCTGATGTAAGAAGGGCTTTATAAATAAATTGGATTGATTGGTTGATTGAACTAACAGGTTATACAGCAAACAATGCGATTATCACAACACATAGGTTGTAATATGGCTTTTTTCTGGCTTGTCTTCCCCAGTGATTTTACCCACACTACTGGTATTGCTGTAACATTGTGTCCCTATTGTACTGTCTTGCACTGATTGTCCTGTCTATGATGTCATTGGTTCACATAAAACAAGCTTTCCATTCTATATTATGCTGAATCGGCTACTGAGCATATTTTTCTGTATATTGGTCTTCTTCTTACACCACTGCAATGATTTCGTTGCAATGTAAATTGAAAAAATATAAATTGCCAAAATGTAAATATAACAAATCTAAGCGTATTTGGGCTGATTGTCCAACTTGATCAAGATTGTTTCAGTTGTAGTATGTGTGGCTGTTGATATTGCGTGAGCATGCATGTGAATGGGGGTATTTTGCAAGCACCACACCAGTGTGATTGGTTGTAGCTTTTGGGTGTCTAAGGGTCAGTCTCCCTATTGTGTAAACAGGGTTGTGTAAGGTAGTAAAAGGGTACAGGTGTGAGCTGTTATACTATGGTCCGGTCCCTGGGAATGTTGTATAATAAGGTGTTTGGGTAGCTTGCTTGCCTATGGGCTATGGTGGGTGAAGAGTCAGTGGGAACGAGGAGGATATATTATACTGTACCGGGTTGTACAGAGGACTCTGTCATCCTGGCATGGAGGTTTCTGTGGTACTTCTTTAATGTCGTCACCCTGGAACCCTTCGAGGAGTAGTCTTCCATGGGGTACTGGAGCTGGAGTATACGGTACTGGGCTCCGGTGGCCACTTTCTCTGGCCAGCCATACTCCCGAAACAAGATCTACACATGGGAACACAAATCTGTCTGACTTCTGTGTAAAAAACAGAATTGTGTGTACAATGTGCATGACCTTTGCTCCACTAGAATCTAAAAGGCAGTCAACAGCAGCCCGAGAGGCTTGCAGGAAGTCAAAACAAAAAAAGGAAGTGAATTTGTCACCTGCTACAGAATCATAGTGTTCACAGAATGTCATCAATACAATAGAGCAGTGAATACTCAGTGTCCTTGTACCTCCATTCTGGCTGCAATCAACAGATATGAGAATAATCCATTACATTCAGTATCAAGGTCTAGTGACCATCAACCCGCACCTTGAGTGTCACAAATAGAACACTGAAAAATCATGTGCAATACAGAAAGGAAAGATACACTGGTGGAAAAGTAAAAGTAAAGGTACCTTAATAGAAAATTACTCAAGTTAAAGTGAAAGTCATCTATTAAAAGAATACTTCAAATTGCTTATATTAAGCAAACCAGACGGCACAAGTTTCTTGTTTTTATTTTATTTTATGGATAGCCAGGGGCACACTACAACAGGCAGACATAATTTACTAACAAAGCATTTGTGTTTAGTGAGTTCACCAGATCAGAGGCAGTAGGGATGACTAAGGATGTTCTCTTGATAAGTGCGTGAATTTGGCCATTTTCCTGTCCTACTAAACAGTCAAAATGTATTGAGAACTTTTGGGTGTCAGGGAAAATGTATGGAGTAAAAAGTACATTATTTTCATTAGGAATGTAGTGAAGTAAAAGTAAAAGTTGTCAAAAATATAAAAGTACAGATACCCCCCAAAAAACAACTTAAGTAGTACGTTAAAGTATTTTTACTTAAGTACTTTCCACCACTGCCCCACAGCAACCATTTTTACTATATTAGCCCACACAGCCACACAGATGCACTTTCATGCTTGGTTTAGGACTGCATATACTGTATAAGCTTATAGAGTCTCTAACTGTATAGAACAGTATTACAATTATCAGTTTTGGCTTAGATGCAAGCATCATGAAAGCTATAACACAATACATTAATCTGACTTTGTGAAAAACAGTTTTTTGAACCTGACTTGCTTACCACTTTTCTTTATTTTTTTATTCCTAAATATTTGGTCACATGATTCATTTTATGTATAGTTTCCTAGAAAGAGGGGGTGACTCAACTAACCCTTTGGCTCGACTGACCCCAATCTCCACTACGTTCTTAACTGTTACACATATGCACATTCTAAACTGAAATTTCCCCATTATACTTGCCAATAATGTTTATGGACGTGTGTGTGCGCTTGCAATCAAGGCATGCCTGTGAGGACGCATGTGTGTGTGCCTGTCAACGCCAAGAAGTGCTCTCACCAGCAGCGTCACACACAGGCTGAGGATGACCACAGCACCAAGCAGCAGTCCTCCTGTCACCAACCAGTCAGGGCGTAGAAGCAGGTGTCGTCTCTTGGCGATGCCCATCCTTGTCAGATGATGGGGGACAGTGGGGAAGAACGGTCCAGCCTCATAGCACTGTCCACCTGCTGGCATTACCCTCACATACTGTAAGAGGAGCACGTGAGCATATTGGCTTTAGATATTGGGAAAGTTTATGGATTTCACTTTTATCAGTTTAAAGTTACTCCATAACACAATTTTCAAAAATGAAGAGGAGCAGGGCATTACTATAGAACGATTGCATCTTTCGCCCATTTTGTTCATTAGGTAAGAACCTCTACGGCCCTGTACGAACAAACAGGGTAATACCATGTGTTTGTATTGATGGTCACTGAGTTTGAAGGCGTACACCCCAGGTTGAGTGAAGACCAAGGAGAAGAGTGTCGGTGGAGTCCTGGCCAGTGTCAGGTCCTCAGCCAGCAGCCTCAGAGAACCCCAGTCAAAGTCACTGTTGGTATTGTACAGGTTCTCTCTGGACAACAAGACAGGAAGCTTGAAGCTCAGTAGTAAAAAAGGATAAAGAAAATGCTGCTCATAGAAAGATACCCACGCAAAGGCCAAAATAATTGTTGTAGATGGTGGCTTTTCCATACTGCACTTTCAGAAGTGCGTTGGATTTGCAACGGCACCCTGTCCCAGATGAAGAGGTTTGACATTTTATAAAAAAATCTTCAAGTCCTATGCAAATTAAAAAACACATTTCTGAGAGCGAAGTGTAGAAAATCCACTATCAGGAGCAGTTTGATTGACTTACACATCATACTGAGGGTAGTGTTGTCTGGTGACAGTGAAGAGCAGTGTGTCCCCTAGGTGTAGACATGCAGTAGGGTTCAGAATCCCCACAGAGCTGGAGTTCATGGTTCCTCCCCAGATGGTCGATCTGCTGGACCAATCAGACCCAGCCCCTCCTTCCTCTCTGACACCAGAGTCACCTGGTAGAAAATAGTCATGGAGGGAGGGATGGATGGATGGTTGAATGAATTAATGAACAAATTAACAAACGAACAAAGAAACAAACGGAGGAATGGATAGATGGATGGATGGATGGATTAATGAATTAACCACAGAGATAATATTTGATCAGTAAGTGTGTTGGGACAGTAAAATTAGGATAACATGTACAGTGCCATGAAAAGGTATTTGCCCCCCTTTCTGATTTTCTCTTATTTTGCATATTTCTTTATACTGAATGTTATCAGATCTTCAACCAAAACCTAATATTAGATAAAGGGAACCTGACTTTACAAATAACAAAAACGATGCCTGGCAAAAACCAAACACTGCATTCTACAGTAAGAACCTTGTACCAATGGTCAAGCATGGTGGTGGTAGTGTGATGGTTTGGGGAGGCTTTACTGCCTCAGGACCTGGATGACTTGTTTTAATAGAAGGAACCATGAATTCTGCACCAGAGAAATCTACAGGAGAATGTCAGGCCATCCATCTGTGAGCTGAAGCTGAAATGTAGCTGGGTCATGCAGCAAGACAATGATCCCAAAACACACAATCAAGTCTACATGAAAATGGCTAAAAAGCAGCAAATTTGAAGTTTAGGAATGACCTAGTCAAAGTCCAGACTTAATCCCAATTGAGATGTTGTGACTTGAAACGAGCAGTTCATGCTTGAAAACCCACAAATGTCACTGAGTTAAAGCAGCTCTGCCTGGAGAAGTGTGCCAAAATTCCTCCACAGCGATGTGAGAGACTGATCAACAACTACAGGAAGCGTTTGGTTGGAGTCACTGCAGCTATAGGTGACACAACCAATTATTGAGTGTAAGGGGTCAATTACTTTTTCAAACCAGGGCATTGTGTGTTGCATAACTTTGTTTATGAAATAAATCAAATAAGTATATAATTGTCGTGTTATTTGTTGACTCAGGTTCCCTTTATCTAATATTAGGTTTTGGTTGAAGATCTGACAACATTCATTATAAAAAATATGCAAAAGTAGGGAAAATAATTTTTGACAGCACTGTAGGTTTTGTATCATTCTCTGATGATAGGTAACCTGTAGAGATGTGCATTCCTATGCTTTTCTCTGGAAATAACTTCTGAATCGCCGCTGGGACGTCATTGAGGAGACCAAGGAATCCTGCATCTTTAAAAAAGCAGACACACACAAAGACAGTCATTGTTATTATTGGTCCTACCGTGTATTAAGGGCCTATTGTAACTGGGCCCTCTCTGTATCCGAGGAGCTCACCATTTGTCTGCACTGTGTACACAGGAAGGGAGACATTGTGGCGACCGTCACACTGCAAGGTCCCCTGGGAGTCCCAGCGTTTGAACACGGCCTCCAGCAGCACACTCCCGGAGACGCTCACCTGTTAGAGAAAACACAGGGCCGTTTACTGATAACTATGTCGGGTTGTTACTCTACGTGGCTGTCTATGATGTCCAAGCATATGATATCCAAGTATGGGATTTCCAAGTATGTGATTTCCAAGTTTATTCATTGCATCTTCTGTGCATTGTCTGTGATTGTACAAGCTACGTTTTAACCCAAGCTAGTGTACAGTATACCCATACATTTTTCATTAAAATGGTGCTATGGATGTTGGTTAGAGTTAAGGGGACAGGATCAAGTGTTTGTAATTGAAGAGTTTCATTCCAAAATGCTATATATCCATGTTCAGAAATGTTGGTAAATTTGCTTTTATTGTTTAAAGATATTATGAAAGAGATTAGTGTGCTTTTTCACTATCTAATCATTGCATGGGGTTGTTCAACGACAGACATCGCTTGATGGTTGAATTTCAGAGAGACAAATAATCATACGTACGTGTGTGTGTGTGTGTGTGTGTGTGTGTGTGTGTGTATCAAATCCACGTTTTTATTGGTTGCATACGTGTGTGTGTGTGTGTGTGTGTGTGTGTGTGTGTGTGTGTGTGTGTGTGTGTGTGTGTGTGTGTGTGTGTGTGTGTGTGTGTGTGTGTGTGAGTGGTGCGTTGTGTGAGTATGTGCGCATAATGTTTCTGCCATGCAACTCTTTCCTACACATGCTCAAGTCATCATGGCTTACCTGGCCTTCAGAGTTGCTGTATACCAGCTGCAAGTCTACAGCAGCACACACTAAATGCAGTGCCAGCTTTGGCCTGCTCCTACACCAGCCCCCACACACAGCTCTCTCTGGGGGTTCCCTGCACAGACACAGGCCCAGAGCTCCATCAAAGCCCTGGTAGTCCCCTGGAGAGAGACACACCTGGGAGAGGAAGAGAGGAACACTTGGGATCTGTTGACCTACAGACTAAAGGAAAAGGATGGGACTGAGCGGTAGCCAGTCAAGGGAAAAAGGTTACACATTAAGTTGGACTCAATTATGTATATAAACCCTGGATTGATGATGCTATATATGGGCCAATGACATGATAATAGAATAAACGTGCCAACAAAAACGAATGTAGACATTAATAAAGGCATTTCGATGGTTTCCAAAATATTTTTTACAATGGTGGGGGAGTGTGAAGATGGAGGCGCGGTGGCTTCAAAACAGTGCCCCCTGTCATTCATGTAGTGCAGGGGTTCCCAAACCTTTTCACTCAGGCCCCTCTTCTAGCATTGGGGAACATCCCACGCCCCCACTGCGCACGTGTACATGTGCCACATTTATTTCTATGGGCACAAGCACTGTTCACACCCTCTTGTTGGTGGAGAAAACATTTTGCAGGTTTAACGCTTATTTTCTTGCAATTCTAGACATTTTGCCTATGTCTAATGTGTATTCATGTGATATGAGTGTCTCAAGCATTACAACACAATCTATGGGATAAAAAAACCTAGCTAAAAATTGTTAGCTGACAATGGCTAGTTGATCTGGACATTTCTGACAAGTTAGAAATAGCTCTCTAAGATACAGTATGCAACGACTGACAAGGAAAACAGATCATGCGCTACAGCGTTTCAAAATTGCATCTTGTGCGTTCTACTATTACAACTTTCAAGAGTAAGTTGAAAGCTGGACTGATTTCCTTAAAAAAAAAATATATTTAAACTCGCGACCGCGAGCCCCACAGTTCGGGATCCACGGATCTATTGTATAAATAAATGATTGGTTGGACTAGTACAGAGTAGACACCCATCTTGCCACAGTTCCATCTGTACATTGTCTATGATTGTACACAGAATAGAATGTAACAATGGAAACAGTTTCCACGGTTTTTGTATGCATGTCTTGGTAAAACAAATCGCGTTATTAAAAAAGTACTATCAACACACCTGTACTGCACACAGTACTTTGTTCAATGAACTACAATACGTTGTTCAATTAACCATTGACACAGAATGTAGAGTTTCTGTGTGTGTGTGTGTGTGTGTGTGTGTGTGTGTGTGTGTGTGTGTGTGTGTGTGTGTGTGTGTGTGTGTGTGCATGCATGGGTGAGTTATCTTCTCCTAACCTGCTGGGTACAGTGCTGTGCCCACTGCTGCCTGTCCAGACAGGTTCCATGTTGTGTCCTCGCTCTCCCATCTCTACAAATATCATACACACTGTGCAAACAAGTGTCCCCTTGGCCCATGAGGCGGTACCCTAGGGCACAAGGGCACTGCCCATCACTGGCCTAAATTGGCACATGCACACACCCACACACACCCACACACACACAAACACATACACACACAAATACCAACACATACACACAAACACACACATGCACACAAATAGACATTAGACCTTTTGCAAAACTCGTTTGACTCGAAGCACACACACTGGACTCTCCCCACGCACTTGTTTACGAAGCATGTGACAAATACAATTGGATTTTGATTTGATTTGACATTAAAACGCTTAGATCAACACCCAATACCTGGAAGTCATTCAGAGTACCTAGAGTCATTTCCCCTTTGAACATGAGCTGCTGAGTGGAAGGCTCAACAGTCACTGGGTGACTGACACGGACGGAAATTAGACTCCGGCTATGTTGAAACTTGATATGAAACATTCTGAGCCGCGGGCTACAGATTGAACCCATGAACCAAGTGGATATACTGCATATTGTGTTAACTGTTGCATGCAACCTGTGTGCCTGATACTACGGAAGACTGACAGGACAGAGTCATTGATACACAATACAAAACATAAAAGAAGGACTTTGCACCCACACACACACACACACACACACACACGCACACACACACAAGAACATACGTAAACACACACACACACACACACACACACACACACACACACACACACACACACACACACACACACACACACACACACACACACACACACACACACACACACACACACACCTGGAAGGTTTGCCCTTCTCCAAGACACACACATCTGTCCTGGCCAGGTAGGGGCTGCTCTGCCCAGGCTCCACAAGGTATGCCGGAGGTCAGAGCAGGTCGTGGACAGTAGTGGTTGGTTGGGCAGCTGAGACAGCTGTCCATGGAACTAGCACCAACCGTCGGCCCAAACGTACCCTTCGGACATGGCACTGGTGTGGGACTTCCCACTGGACAATAGTATCCTGTTTGAATAAATAGAGTTTTACCACAAAATGGTAGTGGTAGTGTACCACCAAGGGTTTCCATGTGCTGTCACAAGGTGACATAGTCAGGTTTTGTCTCTCATGCCACACACAGCTAAAACACAGTAGCCTCACAATAGGATCATAATTATTCTCAGGTCTATATAAGCATGCAGAGACATACAGTGTGTCTACCTTGTTCACAAAATGGCCTCTCCATCTCCCTGGTTTCCACAGTTCTGTTGTGGCCATAGACAGTGTGTTCCTCCACAAAGACGTACAGGCACCAAAGCAGCAGGGTTGGCCACCTGCAGACTCCTGGCCCTAACTTCCTTAGCATCATCCCGGTCCTGGACGATCCTGCTACTGCTGTCCTAGACTCAGTGGGGGACTGGAGACCAGCACTTTCCCTGGCCTACTGAATAGTTGAATAATTGATGGGGCCTGAGAGGTAGGGTAACATGGGAGGCTGGTGGGTTGAAAATGGCAACCCTATGCGTCCAGGTCAGATTACAGGCTTTGTCCACATCAATCCTACCATGGAACTGATATTGAATTGATAGTGATTTGGCTCTCGTCACATCATCACAACTTTGCTTTACGGTTCATTGCAATTCTCCCAAAATTCTAGAAATGTACTATTTATTTGAATTGGATGTTTAGAATTAGCAAATTGTTTTTCAGATGGTTTCTGTTTGCCGTTTTGCCCAGGTCAAAGAGTGGTCGTGAGAAATGAATACTTTGTTTTGCTGCTTATCCAGTCAAACTTTGTCCTGTGTACTGAAAGGCTGCCAGTTTGTGTTCAAAATCCAAGGTAACATCTTCACTCTTTGCTTCCTCATGATAACGGGCCTGTCCTGGCTTTTATCAAGTGGTACACACACGCATACACATGTACTAAATCAATACCACATACCAAGTAAATATCAATGAAAAAAAGTAGCAGTTTGAATATAGGTCAACCGCCTAGAAACCACAATACAAAACTAAAGTGTATAATGCAAAGCTCTGTGTGTGTGTGTGTGTGTGTGTGTGTGTGTGTGTGTGTGTGTGTGTGTGTGTGTGTGTGTGTGTGTGTGTGTGTGTGTGTGTGTGTGTGTGTGTGTGTGTGTGTGTGTGTGTGTGTGTGTACACTAGGAATGTGCATGCACATGGGTATGTGTGTGTGTGTGTGTGTGCTTGAGTGTGAATGCACTTGAGTGTGTGCCTGGGATGTGTAATATTTTATTTAATTTATTTAACTTTTATTTAACTAGGCAAGTCAGTTAAGAACAAATTCTTATTTACAATGACGGCCTACCAAAAGGCAAAAGGCCTCCGACGGGGACGGGGGCTGGGATTAGAAATAAAAATAAAGAGAGACCTAAGACAACAATATAGCATGGCAGCATCACATGACAACACAGCATGGTAGCAACACAACATGACAACAACGTGGTAGCAACAGAACATGGCAGCAGCACAACATGGTAGCAGCACAAAACAGGGTACAACAATTATTGGGTACAGACAATAGCACAAAGGGCAAGAAGATAGAGACAACAATACATCAAGCAAAGCAGCCACAACTGTCAGTTAGAGTGTCCATGATTGAGTCTTTGAATGAAAAGATTGAGATAAAACTGTCCAGTTTGAGTGTTTGTTGCAGCTTGTTCCAGTCGCTAGCTGCAGCGAACTGAAAAGACGAGTGACCCAGGGATGTGTGTGCTTTGGGGACTTTAAAAAAAATGTGACTGGCAGAACAGGTGTTGTATGTGGATGATGAGGGCTGCAGAAGATATCTCAGATAGGGGGGAGTGAATCCTAAGAGGGTTTTATAAATAAGCATTAACCAGTGGGTCTTGCGACTGGTATACAGAGGTGACCAGTTTACAGAAGAGTATAGAGTGCAGTGATGTGTCCTTTAAGGTGTCACGCCCTGATCTGTTTCACCTGTCCTTGTGATTGTCTCCACCCCCCTCCAGGTGTTGCCCATCTTCCCCATTATCCCGTGTATTTATACCTGTGTTCTCTGTTTGTCTGTTGCCAGTTCGTCTTGTTTGTTAAATCAACCAGCGGTTCCCTCAGCTCCTGCTTTTCCCCCCAGTCTCTCTTTTTCTCGCCCTCCTGGTTTTGACCCTATCCTGTCCGGACTCTGAGCCCGCCTGCCTGACCACTCTGCCTGACCCTGCCCCTACTCTGGATTACCGACCTCTGCCTGACCTGAGCCTGCCGTCCTGTACCTTTGACCCACTACTCTGGATTATCGACCCCTGCCTGTCGTTTACCTGTTGCTGTAATAAACATTGTTACTTCAACACAGTCTGCACTTGGGTTTTACCTGAAACGTTATATAAGGAGCATTGGTGGAAAATCTAATGGCCGAATGGCAAAGAACATCTAGCTACTTGAAAACACCCTTACCTGCCGATTTATAAATTACATCACCATAATCTAGCATGGGTAGGATGGTCATCTGAATCAGGGTTAGTTTGACAGCTTGGGTGAAAGAGGAGCTATTACGATAGAGGAAACCAAGTCTAGATTTAACCTTAGCCTGCAGCTTTGATATGTGCTGAGAGAAGGACAGTGTACCGTCTAGCCATACTCCCAAGTACTTCTATGAGGTGACTACCTCAAGCTCTAAACCCTCAGAGGTAGTAATCACACCTGTGGAGAGAGAGGCATTCTTCTTACCAAACCACATTACCTTTGTTTTGGAGGTCTTCAGAACAAGGTTAAAAGGGCAGAGAAAGCTTGTTGGACACTAAGAAAGCTTTGTAGTATAGCATTTAACACAAAATCCAGGGAGGGGCCAGCTGAGTATAAGACTGTATCATCTGCATATAAATGGATGAGAGAGCTTCCTACTGCCTGAGCTATGTTGTTGATGTAAATTGAGAAGAGCGTGGGACCTAGGATCGAGCCTTGGGGTACACCCTTGGAGACAGGCAGTGGCTGCGACAGCAGATGTTCTGACTTCATACACTGCACTCTTTGAGAAACCAGGCCAAAGACCCCTCAGACACCAATACCCCTTAGAATGGAATGGTCTACCGTATCAAAAGCTTTGGCCAAGTCAATAAAAATAGCAGTACAACATGGCTTAGACTCAAGGATCACTGAGGACCTTTAATAACCTGTTTGGGATAGGGGGCAGTATTTTCACAGCCGGATGAAAAACGTACCCAAATTAAACTGGTTACTACTCTTGCCCAAAACTGAGAATATGCATATTAGTAGATTTGGATAGAAAACACTCTGAAGTTTCTAAAACTGTTTGAATGGTGTCTGTGAGTATAACAGAACTCATATGGCAGGCAAAAACCTGAGGAAAATCCAACCAGGAAGTGGAAAGTCTGAGAATTGTAGTTCTTCTTTTGAATCTCTATCGAAACTACAGTGTCTGTGGGGTGACATTGCACTTCCTAAGGCTACCATTGGCTGTCAACAGCCTTCAGAAAGTTCTTTCAGCATTCTCCTGTCACTGGGCAGAGAATAGTAGCTCAGTCACTGAGTGGACTGCCTGGGGACAAAGGGATTGGATATGCGCAATCGCGCGAGCTCGCCGTTCCTTCTTTTTCTTCTTGAATGAATATGCTATTGTCCGGTTGGAATATTATCGCATTTTTACGTTAAAAATACCATAAAGATTGATTTTAAACAGCGTTTGACATGCTTCTAAGAACGGTAATAGAACATTTTGACTTTTCGTCTCTGGTACCGCGCTCGCGAGTTATGCCTTTGGATAGTGCTCTGTACGCACAAACAAAACGGAGGTATTTGGACTTAAATATGGATTATTTCGAACAAAAACAACATTTGTTGTGGAAGTAGCAGTCCTGGCAGTGCATTCTGACGAAGATCAGCAAAGGTAAGAGAATATTTATAATACTAATTCTGAGTTTAGGTGACACCGAACTTGGCGGGTGTCTGTATAGCTTGCTGTGATGGCGAGCTATGTACTCAGAATATTGAAAAATGTGCTTTCTCCGTAAAGCTATTTTAAAATCTGACACAGCGGTTAAATAAAGGAGTGCTGTATCTATAATTCTTTAAATAATTGTTATGCATTTTGTCAACGTTTATGATGAGTATTTTTGTAAATTCACCGGATGTTTTTGGTGGGAATACATTTTCTGAACATCACTCGCCAATGTAAAATGCTGTTTTTGGATATAAATATGAACTTGATTGAACAAAACATACATGTATTGTGTAACATGATGTCCTATGAGTGTCATCTGATGAAGATCGTCAAAGGTTAGTGCTTCATTTAGCTGTGTTTTGGGTTTTTGTGACATATATCCTTGCTTGGAAAATGGCTGTGTGGTTATTTTTGTCTATGTACTCTCCTAACATAATCTAATGTTTTGCTTTCGCTGTAAAGCCTTTTTGAAATCGGACAATGTGGTTGGATTAAGGAGAAGTGCATCTTTAAAATGGTGTAAAATAGTCGTATGTTTGAGAAATTGAAATTATTCGATTTTTGAGGTTTTGTATTTCGCTCCGTGCTGTTCCATTGGATGTTGGCTAGGCTGTCCTCAACAGGTTAAGGTTGCAGTGACACATCCATAATCTGAGCGGAAACCAGATTGCATACCAGAGAGAATAGTATAGACATCAAGAAAGCCAGTCAGTTGATTATTGACAAGTTTTTCCAACACTTTGGATAGGGCAAAATAGAATTAGGCCTATAACAATTAGGATCAGCTTGATCTCCCCCTTTAAATAAAGGATGGACTGTGGCTGTCTTCGAAGCAAAGGGAACCTCCCCAGAGAAGAGAGACAGGTTAAAAAGGTCAAAGATAGGCTTGGCGATTATAGGGGCAGCAACCTTAAAGAAGAAAGGGTCTAAACCATCTGACGCAGATGTTTATTGGGGGTCAAGTTTAAGGAGCTCCTTTAGCACCTCGGACTCAGTGACCGCCTGCAGGGAGAAACTTTGTAGCAGGGCAGAGGAAAAAGAGGGAGGAGCATCGGGGCTAGTCGCATTAGACCCACAGAGAGAGAACTGCTTCTTAAAGTAACTAACTTTGGCCTTCCGGATAGCCTGAGTGCACTCATTTCTCATTTGCCTGAAGGAGAGCCAGTCAGCCTGAGTATGCGTGTGCCGAGCCTTTCGCCAAATGCAATTCTTGAGTAACTCTGCCAGATCACGGTTGAACCAGGGGCTAAACCTGTTTTTACTTCTCATTTTCTTTATGTAATAACCTGCAGTATGTTCAGAAGTCAACCTTCTGCACAAGCATAAGCAGGTGGCCTTAATCCACCGCTGGTGTTTCCCCCTCCCTATAGCATATGAAGTGATGGCAACAACAAAAAAGTCGAATTACAGGAAATTAGCTTTAAAAATGCTAAATCCTCCTCCCTAGATAGCATATGAACTGATGGCAAAAAAAAGTTGAATTACAGGAAATTAGCTTTAAAAATGCGAAATTCTCTCCGCCTCATTGCAAAATGTCAATAATGACATATTGCCCAATGGCAATATGTGTAGAATTGCAGGACATTTGCTTTAAAAAAATGAGCATTTTCTCTTTGCCCAATGGGGAAATGTGTAGAATTAGAGGATGTTAGCTGTTTCCCCCCTTGCTCAGACCTTGCGATACACTGTTATCTGCTCTCGAGGACATTTCACGTAATATATTTTTCCACTTTATTTTTTAAAGAAGAATGGACTTTGGCTACATGGAATAACCTACATAATTCACCACAGAAGCTCTGGACTATGCCCTGTCAATGACAATGCCCTTTCAATGACAACTAGCTAGTTACCTAAGAGAGTTGTGGTGACCTTTTACACACATACAAGCAGGATGAGATGAGTGAAGGATGTGTCCTGGCTGCAGTCAATGGTTAAACCGTCTGTGTTGGCATGAGGTCTGCAGATCATGGACATTATGACTGGTTACACTCATTCATATTTAAATAGGTATGACTCGTGTAGAGATATTGCAACAGATGAGCTCAAACGAGGTGAGAGTAATATAGATCGGTGGGTTGTTAACCAATAAAACCAAGATATGCACAACGTTGAGGCAAAACAGACAGGCTTGGCTTACAATCAAAGGAATACTGACCAGTGGAGGCTGCTGAGGGGAGGACGATTCATAATAATGACTGGAACGGAGTAAATGGAATGGCATCAAACACATGGAATCCATAGCTGTGTTCGAATACTCATACTAACCGCACTAACCATAATAGTTGTGACGTATTTTGAGTATATAGTATGCTTACTGGTCACAGTATGGATATAGTTAGTATGCCAAAAGTTCCCGGATGTCGTACTACATTCACCAAAATACTAAGTAAACAAGCAGTGGACACTATTTCCCTGCTTTTAGGGCCCATAATGCAATTCTTTAAAAAAGGGGCGAGGCTTCACAACGTTTTAAGATTTGAAGAAAATGGCAAAAAATATGCAGCCCGAAGTCCAACAAGAGCGGATACCAATTAATTGCCTTATCTGATTATGACAAATGTTCAGAAAATGTTTAGCAATGTAATAAAGTAATGACTTTTCATTACTTACACGTTATATTGGCTGAATATGGCTGGTGTCAGCAAACGTTGGCAAAAAAGCGTAATTAAATTGTTGCCAGCAACACAGTTACAATCACCAACGCTCTGGACAACATGAAAACAGCCTAACCAGCTCTGCTAGAGCGAGTAAAATCGTCAGAGTGAGGTGTTCTCTCATTTGTGTGTGGAAGTAGCTAGCAAGTTAGCCAGTTAGCTTGGGTGCTTGACTGTCGTTGTGCGCTCTGAACGCTCCGAGAGGGAAACGCTCTGAATTTACAAACAGACAATCTGACAATGCTCTGAATTTACGAACGCCCAGAGCGCACTCTGAGCACACTTTGGCACTCCAGATTGAATTGAATAATACACCTGAAGTCGTAAAACGTCTAGCTAGTAATTTGTTAAGCTAACAAGCTAGCAAGAGGTTGCATAGCAACAGCATCAACTTCCAGTAGACAGGCAAAGCTCTAATACGCTCAACTGAAAGGATACCGTTCATTTACAGTATACTAAAATAAACTAATAGTATATAGTATATACTCATTAAGTATGTAGTATACAGTATGTTAGAATGGGTATTCGAACACAGCTCATGTTGATGTATTTGATACCATTCCACCTATTCCGCTCCAGCCATTACCACGAGCCCGTTCTCCCCAAGGTGCCGCCAAACTCCTGTGATACTGACAACATGTAAACTATATTTAGTCTGCAAATGTTTATTGAAAACATATATACATATGCCCAATAAGCACTTGTTGTCTCTCAAATACATTGTTACAGTTGTTGGTTACATAACTAGCTAATTTTAGCCATATTAGCACAGACGTGAGAAGTGTAAAAACACGTCAAAACAAGATATGGTATCAAGAACAAGAAGAGCCGGCCTTAGCCTCAGAAGGCATTTTTTATGATTATGTCTCAATAAGGCTACATTCACAGACAATAACACTAGTCTGTGAATGTAGCCTACTGCCTCCACCCACCATGATCCTGAGTGTTCCATTAAGTAATCCAGAACTGATTAGAGAACTCAAGTCAGATGGAAACATTCAACGAAGTTCAGCCGGATCCTGATAATATATACTACCATTGTTTTCAGAGGAGGAGCATATAGTGTGAGGTCTTTGACAGAAGTCTATTTTCCATGTCTGTGTACTCTTCGTGTACCCCAGACTGAGGGCATTCAAGCCAAAATCAAGAATGTTATATAATAGGTTATAGAATGAACTTCAGTATAGAGTTTTTCCAGGCTCACCCAGTTGTTGATTTGAGCCTCATGACAGGGACTGGCAGGAAGCAACCATTGAGCTTTAGCCTAGTTGGCTTCAGTATTCTATATCTGATAGTGCCGCTATGTGCCTGTCACATGTTGCCCTCCCTTGTTTTTCCCCCAATTGGAAACCAGCCCTTTTTGTGTATATTTTATATTTATTTAGAGCTTGCAGTGACCTTTATCATCATTTGTGCACTTTACTCTATGTTACATTATTTTCAATGGTTTGCTGTGCCTCCCCCTCCTTTTTTTATTTTCTGATTGATTTATTGTAGACTCCTCCCCCTTGGCTGGTCTCCTTGGATACTGAGTTGGCCCAGGTCTGCCACACCTGGGCATGATTGAAATAACGAGCTATCACACTACTGAAAAGGGAGCTTGCAGGTCCAGTTTGGAGATTGAGTGGAAATGGAGTCCCAGAAAGCAAGAACAAAATGGTCGTCAGGAGTAGTGCAGTATTATTGTCAGGAGATGTATACTTGGAAAAAGGAGGAGGGGAAAAAGAGAGGTCTAAGAGAGAGAGGGAAGAAGAGGGTGAGCTTGAGTTGGATAAAAATTGTGGAAAAAAGGGACATGGTTTGTTAAAGAATGGTGTAAGTAGAGGGAGCCGGAGACAGGAGGAGAAATGGAAGTGAATGAGGGTGACATATCGGAGGTGGTAGATGTGGTGAAGTTATCGAAGACCGAGGTATGCACCGAGGGTCAGGAAAAAGATGAGTCTGTGACAGTAGGAGTGAAGTTTATGGAAAAAGTGGACTTTTGGCTGATCCATTTGTGGTTTCATGGTGGGTGAAAAAAGAGTTGGGTAATGTGGAATCGGTGAGGGTAACCAGAAGTGGTCTAGTGATAATTATTTATGTCGGTCCGAGGGAGAAGGCGCTCGGAATAAAACAAATGGGGGCAAGAACAATGAATTGTTTCGCTCTCAATGAATGGAGTGGTAACTGGGGTAGCAGTAAATATAAAAGTTGACCAGCTGAGGGGAAAGGTTTCCGCTGTATGTGATGCTCGTAGTTTGATGCGACACAAACAGGGTGGCAAGAGTTGGGAAACCGAAGAGTCATTGTCTCTTTTGAGTTTTGAAGTTGAGTCTTTGCCCGACAAAGTGAAGCTAGGATATATAAGTTATCCTGTATGAGCGTATGTGCCGAATACATTACGTTGTTACAGGTGTCAAGCTTATGGGAGCAGTGGAACAGACTAAGGGCAGGTATCTATTCCAAGTACAGAGGAAAGTCAGGGAGGATGGCAGGAAGAGAGGAAGCTATTTTTACAAGATTAAGGATTAAATAAGACTTTAAATGTGACAGGAAAGTGTGATTATTGCCAGGAAATATAGCTACTGGAGCATGTACTAATACAGTGTGGGCAGTATGAGAGGGAAAGAGGCTGAGATCCAGTGTGAGGGAGAAGAGGATACAGGAAATTAGTTTAAAGACCTTACTAAGTAGAACATGATTAGATACTGTCTGAAATATATATAATTTAAGATTAACTGGACTGGCAGGTAGGCTTTAGTATCTCTGGCCCACACTCGTACAGTAGGTGGTGGTAATGCACAATAATGTTGGATGCCAATTGCTGATAAACCCCACTGAAGATTGTTTGGGGACTGCTTCTGTAGGGAGAACACACCAATGCTAAATCCAGTGCTTAATTTGATCCGGTACCTCTAAATTTGGAACGTTTTGTTCCGGAACCCATTTGTCAGAATCCAGTACATCTTGTGTCATGAACAAAATATTTCTACTGTTTGCAATTCTAATCAAATTCATTCAACTTGATGCCTCTAATTTTCTTGCCCCTTAAAAAAAACGTAATGTGAAACGTGCCTAATATTCTAAGAATGGATTCATGTTGGGTCAGTCCAGGTTTATGGTTTGCGCAACATTGTAGCTTATGAACAAGGTGTGGTCATTGCTCTCCAGCGTTGCACTTCATCATGCGGTACCCCTGATAAATGACAATAATTCAGAATAATACACCAGGAGTAGGCCTGTATTATTTAAAAAAAAAATAGCTTAGCTGTGGATTGTGTGTAGCCCAATCACATGGCATGCAGTTGGGAACGTGTGGTAAATATCTCAGTGAACAGAGAAGACTAATCTGTCTGTAGGCTACTAAATATGTTATCAACTTCCAAATAAGCCTATTGAGCGAACAGCATTGTTTTGCAAAAAGTATAACCGAGGCTTTAGGCAGAGCGCATCATTGGGGGAAACTGGAAAGCTGTTTTAAGACTATAATTTCCTCATGTTGTACGAGATCTCCACACACCTAGGCTATTAACGGATTCAAGACGAGGACGTTTTTATTGATCTCGGTTTGTCAGTTAAAGTATACTGTCATTTCGATCATTTGTGAGGTATTAAAAAACGATTCTGCTAAAGTCTCAAATCATCTAAAATGATGTAGAATTGCATGAAATGCTCTATGCTCTTATGCCAGCACACAAAGCAATGATAATGCATGCAATGCTGTATTATAAAGGTGACATTTTTTTAATGCATACCTCATAGGCCTCCAGATCACCCCCCCTGTCGGCTCACTTTTTGTTCCGGCACCTCTCAATTTACAAATAAAGATCTGGCGAAACCGTTGCTGCCACCACAACCAGCATTAGTCACCACGTCACATGCAGCCAGAGCGACCTGAGTCGACAACGCTCTATACTGCAGATAAGGGATGGTCGAACCCTAAACATGCGAGTGTGGTCAAAAACTTCTGTTCAGAATGTCTCATGCACGTCTTCCCCTGTCGCCAGCATGGAACGTGCCATGGGCTTGGTGCCACAGACACTTGTTGACAACGGACAAAGAGGAATGACTGGCAACCAACGACCGATAGACAAATGCTGGATGACTGACGGTGATGGCGAAGGCCATCTTGAGGACCTCTAGCAGCGTAGAGAGTATTTTGGGACTGTGTGTGTGAATAGTGTGAAGCCCCCTGATACTGTTGAAATCAAATAAAAAAAATGTTAACTATATAGCCTTGTCTGTGTGGTGGCCTGGGATCTCAGAAACCTGCAAGTTGACATACACTAAAAGTATGTGAACACCTGCTCGTCAAACATCTCATTCCAAAATCATAGGTAATAATATAGTGCTGCTTCGGGCACTGATGTTGGGTGATTAAGCCTGGCTCGCAGTTAACGTTCCAATTCATCCCAAATGTGTTCGTTGGGGTCAGGGCTCTGTGCAGGCCAGTCAAGTTCTTCCACACCAATCTCGACAAACCAATTCTGTATGGACCTCGCTTTGTGCACAGGGGCATTGTCATGCTGAAACAGGAAAGGGCCTTCCTCAAAGTTTTGCCACAAAGAAGCACAGAATCGTCTAGAATGTCATTTGTATGCTGTAACGTTAAGAATTCCCTTCACTGGAACTAAGGGGCCTAGCCCGAACCATGAAAAACAGCCCCAGAACATTATTCCTCCTCCACAAACTTTACAGCTGGCACTATGCATTGGGACAGGAAGTGTTCTCCTAGATGTTTCCACTTCACAATAACAGCACTTAGAGTTGACCAGGACAGCTTTAACAGGGCAGGAATTTGACCAACTGACTTGTTGGAAAGGTGGCATCCTACAACGGGGCCACGTTGAATGTCACTGAGCTCTTCAGTAAGGCCATTCTACTGCCAATGTTTGTCTATGGAGATTGCATGGCGGTGTGCTCGATTTTATACACCTGTCAGCAACGGGTGTGGCTGAAATAGCCTAATCCACTAATTTGAAGGGGTGTCCACATACTTTTGTGTGTATATATAGTGTACTTTTGGCCATGTAGTGCACCTAAGGGGATGAATTTAATAGTGCATTTAAATATAATTCAAAGTGTTGTTTTTTTAAATCATTTGTCCCCATGGTAGTTGAATTGATCTCTTGACCCGCAAACTCTTTCTGATATTGACCCTTTCGCCCCACATGACTCCTTTCATGACCACAACGCTTTTACAATCTTACCCTTATTACAGGATGACATCATTTGAAATTCTTTAAACCGATGTCGAAAGGAATGTTGGAGCTTGTGCGGTCTGTGACAGTGAGTGTTTTTGTGCGTTGTGTTGGGTGCTATTCGTTATCAACATGACCCTCCACGTGTTGTGTGTTGACACAGGCAGAGTTAAGGACAACCAATGATAAGAAGGACCCATCCCTTTATAAGCACGGTCTTGATGAAGAGTCATTTTGTCAAACCTAGTGCATAGGTAAGGACAGGCCACTCTCTCACTTATCGATCTTCAGCTACTTCTGTTTGTGTGGTCTATTTAGTCTGAAGATTCCTGTTAAAAATCCTAATTCATTTTCCCATTTCTCCTCAGTGTAAAAAAAACAACAACAAAAAAACATGCATCTCAAAGTAGTGATCTTCGCCTTGTCGTTTTTGACAACCACAGGTTTGTGCTTTCTTTCCTTTCCATTAAAAACATCATTGCATCTGCTGTCGAATAGTGTTTATAATATAGAGCAGACGCAACGATGTATTAAAGAGAATAATAGGATTTAAAATGAGTTAATGTATCAATGGTGTTAACTTCTATCTTCTACTGTAGCATACCCACTCCACCGTACCAGCAGAGAAGCATCACAGGTCCTACAGGACATAATGACCAATCAGGCTCATGAGAAGACAGACCTCAACAAGGATGCCAAGTATGTCCTCATACAATATATAACATAAATAATTAAATCATGAATCAGAAATGCATGTATACAGGTGAGCCTTTTAACAGCCTTCTAACAGTCCGATAAAGCCTTATAACAGTTCCATAACAGGCTTATAACAATCTTTTAACAGCTTTGTAATGGTATTATAACAGTATTTTAACAGCCTCATAACAGCCTTTATAACAATGTTTTAACTGATCCTGTATGTTAACAGTGGGATGTGGAAGAGCCATGTGGAGAGCAGCAACCTGTACACCCAGGACAGCCCCAACCCCATGGTGAGCGAGATCAGGCACAAGCTTACCCTGGAGTCCGAGAGGCTGCGCGCCCGCCTTCGCCAGGAGCTCACGAAGTTGAGGGAGAGGCTCGCCGTGTACCCTGCCCACCCCCAGTCCAGCGAGTCCACCCTGGCCAGCGTGAGAAATCGCCTGGCCCCCCTGACCAAACAGCTCCAGAGCGCCGTGAACAGCAACAGCCAGGAGCTGTGTAGCCACCTCAGGCTCTACTTTCAGGGATTGGAGGCTGCGGAAAGCCAGGCAGCGGCCGGACCCGCTCTATACCTGGAGGCCGTGCAGTGGATCAGCCAGACCTTGGATGACAGCAGTGCCAAAATGACCTCCATCATCCAGGACTTCAAAACCAAGACATCCAGCATGATCAGGGAGCTCAGTGGTACCTTCCAGGGGGACTTCTGGCAGGAGGTGAATGTACGGCTGGGACAGGATGTGCAGGCATTGAGTCTGGAGGTCCAGGGCAGGGTGGGGGTACTGAAAGCAAAGCTGGTCCGTCTCCTGCTGGCTCCACACCCCCTCAGGGCAGAGGTGTTCACCAGCATGGAGCAGTTCTGCCAGAGCGCCACCTTACAGGACCAGTTGTTCCATGCCAGAATAGAGAAGCACCTTCTGGGGCAGGAGTCACAGGCTCAGAGCCCCAGCGAGCCGCCCTCTCCACCTCTGGGCTTATTGGAGGATGACTTCACTGCAAAACTAAGCGCTCTCCTGCAGGACATTCTGCACACTGTCCAGTAAAAGCAGAACAGAACTTTCCTCATAGCAAAATGAGAGAGAAAGAACATGGTGTCCCATTATAGGGTACATTTAAACTATATCGTTGTTTCTGCTCCTTGTGCTTATATATATAAACTCCTCTACCATTGTATATACAGTACAGTAAGTAATCCATGTATATTTATGTTTTTGCTGTTTATTTCATGTGGATGATTGTTGTAAGGCATTTTATTTTGTCAACTGTAAATAAAGCTTGTGTGAAGTTTACAGAGTAAACGGCTAGTTCATATGCAGTGCTTTATTGTATTCTCATAAAAACAGACACCATTACACAACATTGAATTCATGTTCAACTTTATTTAGTATTTTTTCCAATAATGTACAGAGCAGTAGTCTGAAATTGGAGCATGATTGACACGAAAACTGGGTTGCTAAACCCAGCCCACTGGGGGCTTGCTAAACCCAGCCCCCAGCCCACCAGGTTACAAGTCAACTGTATTGAGTACAGTATATATCAAAATAAAATCACCAAAACCCATATCATATTATAGCATTGTGGAGGACTCCGTGCATATATCTATGGAGTCGTAGGCAACGCTATTATTAGTAGTCAGATAAATGCCATAGGTAATATATCAGTTCCCACATTCCAGAATAATTGTTCAAATTCAGAGAAGTATTTATGTTGCCTCATCTAGTACACTATTGCTCAAGCATTTAACATACTTTCAGAAATTCTTATATATTAGTACAAAAGGTGAAGTATTGCGATGGTTCAGGCGGTTACACATTTTCCTTCGTAACCGGTAATTGATATTGATTAACTTAATCTAGAAACAAAAGGGTAATTAGACACTAGTGTCCACTTATTTTCTTAGGACACACTCAAGGTCTTCTAGTAGTATTTGGCTACAAAATGAATGACATCATGAGAAATCTAAAACACACCCTATTAGGCGAAGCAGATTGGGTAGCTCGGAGGTGGACAGGTTGGTTGGTAGATGGTCATTGGCCAAGACACCTTTCAGTCAAAGGAGTGGGACGGACCGCCTGCCCAGTAGAACTTCTTGAGGACAAACCAGCTGCCTAGGACAACCAGGGCTATGGCTGCAGTGCCAAAAAGGATCCCTACCACCAGCCTTGTGATGTTAACCCTGTCACCTCCTGACTGTACCCCTCCGCTGCCTGGATCACACAGAGGAAAAGTAGAGCATAGTTTTGGGCGTGCTTTGAATGACAGGTTTATCCTCCCACCTAGACATATTCACTATTTGACGCTTTAATTTAGCAAAAACATTTAACTCACTATATGCCAACGCAGCAGGTCTTTCCTCTGTAGGAAAAACAACAGGGAGAGAAAACATATTATTCATCGAAATGGAATTTGAGTAGCAGTGGTACTAATAGCAATTATCTCTATAAACTCCAGTGAATGACTTGCTACCTGTGATCATTATTACTGAATATCAGAATCTCAGACATAATGTTGAACAAAATCGTTAATGGATGACTCCAGGTCTCACCATCTCTGCTAGTATAGAGTGGTCCCACAGAAACAGTGGCTGATTCCGCTGACTCGGATCCAAAAGGCTCCAGTGATCTCTTTCTCCTGCTATTACAAGCCTGTAACAAAGACAAGTTCTTATGCTTATATGAACCATTTATGGTATTGCAGCGAATTCAGGGGGTAGCGCCGACCGGAACTTGGAACCCGGGTCCAGTGACTGTCAACCCAACAAGTTAGCCACTATACCAAGAGATCCGATCTCTTGACAAGGTCACTGTGATGGGTCAAGGTCAACACTGTTTTATCGATGGTGCTAATTGTAAAGAACAAGATACTTTAAGAATGGTGTAGGTATGTGAACTCCACTTACATCAACCAGTTTCTGACACTTGCTGGGCTCACACAGTCGAAGGATGCAGTGCAGGAAGATACTGGACTTTTCCAGGTTATTGTGTGTCACAAAGCGAAATGCCTCAAAGGAGAATCGGGAATTCTTGGAAATCCCATTCTGTGTGACTGATGAGCGTGAATCAACAGTGCATCTGTGAATAAAGATTATAAGACAACGCTTTGTCATTTTGCACATACTTATTGTGATCAATATTTTGGCCTATAATTTATCACTCATATATCTCTATATTTGAAATTGACGAGAGGATGGTTTTTGTCAAACCCTGTGAAGAAGTCATGCTTCTCATTGTTTGACATGTTGTACGCTGATGGGGTTGCAAAGCAGTGGTCAAGTAAAAGATTAAAACTGTTTTAGAGAGAGAGAGAGAGAGAGAGAGAGAGTCATGTCAATTTGTTAGAAACAGAGTGTACACCATTCACAATAATGAAAATATAGAATATACAACATAAATAGGAATATAATGGATATGGCAAACTACAATGCAAAATACCGTACATGAAATGAGTGTGGACTCCTTGACATTTGAACCAGTAGATAAGTTAAGAGACAAAAAGGTTGACTTACTTCCCAGTGAGGTTGATGGCCTTGACCTCCACATAAACCTTGGAACGCAATTCAAGTCCTGTCGGTGGAACCACCAATGGGTAACCATAATCCGTGCCCTACACAACAAGCAGTAGAGAAGAGAAGGAGTTGTGAGGAAGATCACAGGTGAGATGTATTTTGTAAATATCCAAATCAAAAGACTAATAGTAGAGTAAAATAAGAGTAAGAGTAAATGAACACTTCATAATATGACGCTAAGATATAGTTACATTATGATAACATTCTATAGGCAGGTACAGTGTACTTGAGATATTCTATACTTCTCAGACAGCTCTGACCATTCGTGGAGGCTTTTTTATACATAAGGAATTGAATCCTGCACTCACATTAAAAACACTCATACTCAAGGTGTTGATGAACGTGCCATTGTTGTCACTGGTGGCCACTGAGACTGACGACCTAAGATAGAACGAGTGGGAGAACGAGTGGGAGAAAGCTGGCGTTAGAGAAGAAGGAAAAAGTGTCACTTAATATATACCTCAGTTGACCTGACGAAGATACATTTTTACTGATAAACAGTTAGAGGACCGAGACTCACGCTACAATCTGTGTGTTGTTGAGAAGATACTCCAGTGGGTAGCGACAGGAGAAGTGATAGTACAGGTCAGTAGCGTAACTGATGATCCCCACAGAGGACTTGGGGGTGTTAAGGTAGCCCGTGATGATGACCGACTGGATGCTGGAGAAAAAGTTGAAAGGACCAGAGGCATCCGGGGCCTCGTCCAAGATCTAGGCTCAATCAACACAGCGATGGATTAATGAATTGATGATTGAAAGGGAAAGGGGTAATCTAGTCCAGATTGATTGATATAGGATCAACACGTTGTTATTAGACATTTAGCTAGTACACAAACACAACCCATCAATACTAGGTTTGTTTTACATTCGATTCTATAATAATGTAAAGTAGTATCATTTTACACAATTGAACAGTTCACAGTAGGCTACACACAATTTTCCTTTTTCCATTAGCTATTTCCCAAATAACCACCAGAGGGCTAGTCTTGGACACAGTTCACATTACATACAGTAAAAAAGCCCATATCCTAATGATGTCCTAATTTACACCGTAACTAAGGCACTCTCTCATTGTGCATAAACTGTAATATGCAGATTTCCTAAAATGTACACCTTACCTAAGGCACTCTGTCACAGTGAATGTCAAGTAACCCTCTCACCTGCAGTGACTGTCGACAGGGGTTCGCCTGGCTGTGATTGACAGGCAGCTGGTAGCGGATGACAGGCGGATCCACGCTGGTGTCAATCAAGCCCTGGCACTGGCTCTTGTTGTGCTCTCCATTCAGAGCCAGAACGGCGGGGTCGAAGCCTGCCCACTGAGCCGTACACAGGTTCACCTTCAGGTTGATCATACTGGCCCCGCAGTCCACCGTCAAGTCACTGTTGTCTGAGGGGCCACAGAGGAGAGGGAGTGGAGGTTAAAACATATACAGAAAAATGACTAGATGACAGTAGCTGCTGGGGGAATCACTCAGTGATCTTACCACTGTTTTTTCAACGGGTGAGTCTAATCCTGAATGCTGATTGGTTAAAAGTGCATACCAGCCGGTGTCTATTCCACAAGTTACCACCGGCTAAATCTATGACGTTAAAATGCCTATTTACTCTGTTCCACTTGACTGCGCAATCCACTGTCTGTTGTTCCCCCTGAGATTTTCACATGGGGAATTCCACCCCTGAATAGCCACGAGGTTCAACCCTCAGGACTTACCTGGGACCCTCTTGTACAGAGCAGAACAGTTGTAGGTAATGGAGAAGGCAGGCTGGAGGAAAATAGCCATCACAGCAGAGACACAGCACAGGGAGAGCATCTTAACTACTGTGGAGAGAGGATGAGAGACACACCCAGAGGACATTCACAGAACAGAAAGAACCACAGTCGGCATCCATGATCAGAGTGCAAAGCAGATGATGATGCAGAGATGGTTGTGACACTTGCTATCCCATATAGGAAATAAACATGTAAAATGTACCACTAAAGAAAATCTGTTACATGTCTAAAATGATAAACTTCCCCCCAAAAATGATTCCCTATTCTAAATAAGTTTGGTTTGACCTTTCAAAACTAAAGCAGGAGAGCTGAGTCTCAAGTCATCCCATCCTACCTGTGAGGTTCCTGAGGAGGTGTTTGTGTGAGCAGGTGGTGGTGGGATGTGTCTCATATACTGCAGGTGTTAGACCTCCCTGACATCTAATATCACATGGGAGTGAAACACACATCCATCTCATCAACAAACACACACACACACACCAAGGTTTTTTAAAAAGTGAAAGCCATCAAACAACCACTAAGATGACTGTGTCAGTGGGGTTTGACATAGATCTCAAAGGTTAACCTGCACAGGATATTTCATATTTCTTGGAAACAAATAGGGGATATCTTAAGAACGATTGAGCGTTGTTGCTTTTCAGGGACATATTGTACACTGTATTCATATCTGTTTTAAATATCATATTGGATTCATTCCATTCAGCATCAGGATTTTTTTTTACATTATAAATGAACCCACTTGAATGCAATATTCTTCAGTGATTTGCTAATTGTGGAAACAATTAGTTCTAACTATATATCACTGTTTAATATACAGTACCAGTCAAAAGTTTGGACACACCTACTCATTCAAGGCTTTTTCTTTATTTTAACTATTTTCTACATTGTATAATAATAGTGAAGACATCAAAACTGGGAAATAACACATATGGAATCATGTAGTAAACAAAAAAGTGTTAAACAAATCAAAATATATTTTATATTTTTCAAAGTTTGTCTTGATGACAGCTTTGCACACTCTTGGCATTCTCTCAACCAGCTTCACCTTGAATGCTTTTCAACATATGTAGGAGTTCCCACATATGCTGTCCAACTCATCCCAAACCATCTCAATTGGGTTGAGGTCGGGTGATTGTGGACTCATCAGACCAAAGGACAGATTTGCACCAGTCTAATGTCCATTGCTCGTATTTCTTGGCCCAAGCAAATCTCTTCTTATTGGTGTCCTTTAGTAGTGGTTTCTTTGGAGCAATTTGACCATGAATGCCTGATTCACACAGTCTGTGAATAATTTATTTGGGCTGCAATTTCTGAGGCTGGTAACTCTAATGAACTTATTCTCTGCAGCAGAGGTAACTCTGGGTCTTCCTTTCCTGTGGCGGACCTCATGAGAGACAGTTTCATCATAGCTCTTGATGGTTTTTGCGAAGTTCGGATTGACTGACCTTCATGTCTCAAAGTAATGATGGACTGTCGTTTCTCTTCGCTTATTTGAGCTGTTCTTGCCATAATATGGACTTGGTCTTTTACCAAATAGGGCTATCTTCTGCATACCACCTCTACCTTGTCACAACACAACTGATTGGCTCAAACGCATTAATTCCCTTTTAACAAGGCACACCTGTTAATTGAAATGCATTCCAGGTGACCAGCTCATGAAGCTGGTTGAGAGAATGCCAAGAGTGTGCAAACCTGCCATCAAGGCAAAGGGTGGCTACTTTAAAGAATCTCAAATATAAAATATATTTTGATTTGTTTAACACTTTTATGGCTACTACATGATTCAAATCAAATTAAACTGTATTTGTCACATGTGCCGAATACAAGTGTAGACCTTACCGTGAAATGCTTACTTATTCCATATGTGTTATTTCATAGTTTTGATGTTTTCACAAATATTCTACATTGTAGAAAATAGTTTTAAAGAAATAAGAAAAACCCTTGAATGAGTAGGTGTGTCCAAACTTTTGACTGGTACTATAATTGTATTTTTTATTTGATAGGTTGAGATATTGTGTAGAATATGCAATAATATGAATTCTGAGCCAATGAGATGATCCAGAAAATCTATACGAAATTCTCCTTTGAGCATGGTTTTTAGCCCAGGAACAGGCTTAACCTCTGTCTAGGAAAGAGGCCCTTAGAGCTTCACGGGTTGGGCATGCATTGGCATTTCATTACAAAACCTTGTTTGGAACAAGGGTGGGTCGGTTCAAATTTTATAAACATTAATCACCACACAAAACCTATTCATCAAAATGCCATACAATCCCCGGGGTTCCTTTTGCATTTCTTATCAAACTTCCATCTAAAAGTGAGAAGTTAAGTCTATACGAGAGACAAAGCGGTCTTTGGGATGTCCTATGCAGAAGAGTGGATTCATGTCTTGAGAATGAAACACTATGAATGCTGGAAATGTGATAACGGAAGCCACAAGGTAAGAAACACACAGAATCAAAAATAGGCATTGTTAATTTCACTTGCATGTCATCCCTCTATTCTATTTTGTTCTAAGAGCTACTTTGAAAGTAGCCTTTGCTATAGGCTACAACTGCTACTGTGAATGCCTATTGTTCAGCGTGAAATATAGAATCAAAACGACCAGATATGCTTCTGCCAAAAGCCCCTTGGCGAGAGAAGAGATTTGTTACACTATACGGATGCATCACTTGGTGACAGTCCCTTCACTTTTTGTCTCTGCCCAAGATTTCTCCAATGACAATTGTTTAGTGTTCAACACGGGATGTATTTTTATGTGGTCTAATCACATTATCAGATTCCAATCATCCTAATGGCCGCTGGGGTCACTCAAAGGGACAATTCCAGATTATGCAAAACTCTGGACCCTTGTAGTTTCAAGCTAAGCTGTTTACTATTACTTAAATCAATGGATAATCAAGGTTGATTGATTCTGAAAATGAATGAAAAAACAGTATTGTACATGTGGAAATGCCATAGTAATAAAATGCATGTTGCTTGCCTTGTTATATGATGCGAAGAAAGAAATGAACAAGCTAGATAAAAGGAAACAATTTAGCATGTGTATTTTGCTATATCATTTGTGGTTTGAGAGAGGGAACACAGATATGACAAAGGAATTCAGAACAATTCACTCAAATGTAAAATGAAAAATGAATGGGTTGATAATATACTGAACAACATGTAAATACAAAAGCAATATCCCATGTTCCATGAGCTGAAATAAAAGATCCCAGAAATGTTCCATATGCACAGATGTATTTACATCCCTGTTAGTGAGCATTTCTCCATTGCCAATATAATCCATCCACCTGACAGGTGTGGCATATCCAGAAGCTGATTAAACAGCATGATCATTACACAGGTGCGCCTTTTGCTGGGGACAATAAAAGGCCACTCTAAAATGTGCTGTTTTGTCACACAACACAATGCCACAGATGTTTGAGGGAGCGTGCAATTGGCATGCTGACTGCAGGAAGGTCCACCAGAGCTGTTGCTAGAGAATTGAATGTTAATTTCGCTACCATAAGTCGCCTCCAACGTAATTTTAGAGAATTCACCTGCGGGATGGTCTGAGGGGGGAGGGGGTGTTGAGTTTTCTGTTTTTTGCCCTTTTGTGGCAAAAAAAACGAATTCTGATTGGCTGGGCTCTGGCTCCCCAGTGGGTGGGCCTGGCTACCAAGTGTGTAGACCTATGCCCTCCCAGGCCCACCCATGGCTGCACCCCTATCCAGTCATGCAAATCCATAGATTAGGGCCTAATGCATTTATTTCTATTGACTGGTTTCCTCATATGATCAGTAACTCAGTAAAGTCTTTGAAATTGTTGCATGTTGCATTTATATTTTTGTTCAGTGTAGCTGTTAAACGTGGAATCTTTCTCTATTCAGTTTTAATAATACAGGTCCAATCCATCCAATCACCAATACAGGAAACCTAACATTTCACAAAGTTAAACATTGCAACTGTAACCTTCACCACTGAAAACAAGCTAGAAAAAGTCCCAGACAGACATGACCAGTGTAAAAAACATCAAGACATGTCAGCCAGGATCATACTGTAGTGACAACATACTCCAACATTACCATTGTGCTTCTTTACAATATCCATTCTTAGGGCTCAACAAAGGTGGCAGATATTTGATCTCAGTCACAGCAATAACCAAGGGCAATTAGGGTTGTTTTAAGATGCTGATTTGAATTGGGAAAGAAAATATGCTGGGAATAGGCAAGGGAATGATACTGTAGACTTTAGAAGGTGTGACGGATCAGCTAGTCCAAAACCCCCTAACACAGGTGGGAGGCATGAAATGAACAGACCGGAGGCAGTGGTTGTGGTTCCTTATCTTTCGTATTGTCACTAAACAGGTTCTTTCGCCCGAAAAAATTGTTCCTGTACAAGGTAGCATCTAACGCTGAAACAGTGTGAAAAGCTCTCTCGCCCTCCATTTGACAAATCTGACCATAATTCTATCCTCCTGATTCCTGCTTACAAGCTCGGTCTATAAAAAAGTGGTCAGATGAAACAAATGCTAAACCATAGGACTGCTTTGCTAGCACAGTCTAGAATATGTTCCGGGATTCTTCCGATGGCATTGAGGAGTACACCACATCAGTCAATGGCTTTATCAATAAGTGCATCGAGGACGTCGTCCACACAGTGACTGTATGTACATACTCCAACCAGAAGCCATGGATTACGGGCAACATTCACACTGAGCTAAATGGTAGAGCTGACGCTTTCAAGAAGCGGGACTCTAACCCGGAAGCTTCTAAGAAATCCCGCTATGCCCTCCGACGAACCATCTAACAGGCAAAGCGTCAATACAGGACTATGATCGAATCTTACTACACCGGCTCCGATGCTTGTCGGACGTGGCAGGGAAGCACAGCCGAGAGCTGCCCAGTGACACGAGCCTACCAGACGAGCTAAATAACTTTATGCTTTCTTCGAGGCAAGTAACACTGAAACATGCATGAGAGAGTCAGCTCTTCCGGACGACTGTGTGATCACGCTCTCCGCCAGCCGATGTGAGTAAGACTTTCAAAGAGATCAACATTCACAAGGCCGCAGGGCCAGACGGATTACCAGGACGTGTACTGAAAGCATGCGCTGACCAACTGGCAGGTGTCTTCACTGACATTTTCAACCTCTCCCTGTCTGAGTCTGTAATACCAACATGTTTCAAGCAGACCACCATAGTCCCTGTGCCCAAGAACACTAAAGTAACCTGCCTAAATGACTACAGACACGTAGTACTCACATCTGTAGCTATGAAGTGCTTTCAAATGCTGGTCATGGCTCACATCAACACCATTATCCCAGAAACCCTAGACCCACTCCAATTTGCATACCGCACCAACAGATCTACAGATGATGCAATTTCTATTGCATTCCAATCTACCCTTTCACACCTGGACTAAAGGAACACCTATGTGAGAATGCTGTTCATTGACTACAGCTCAGCGTTCAACAGCATAGTGTCCTCAAAGCTCATTCTTAAAGCTAAGGACCCTGGGACTGAACACCTCCCTATGGAACTGGATCCTGGACTTCCTGACAGGCTGCCCCCAGGTGGTGAGGGTAGGTAACAACGCATCCACCCGCTGATCCTCAACACAGGGGACCCTCAGGGGTGCATGCTCAGCCCCCTCCTGTACTCCCTGTTCACTCATGACTGCACTGCCAGGCACGACTCCAACACCATCATTAAGTTTGCTGATGACACAACAGTGGTAGGCCTGATCACCGACAACGATGAGACAGTCTATAGGAAGGAGGTCAGAAACCTGACCGTGTGGTGCAAGGACAACAACCTTTCCCTCAACGTGATCAAGACAAAGGAGATGATTGTGGACTACAGGAAAAGGTGGACCGAACACGCCCCCATTCTCATCGACGGGGCTGTTGATGAACAGGTTGAGAGCTTCAAGTTCCTTTGCGTCCACGTCACCAACAAACTATTATGGTCCAAGCACACCAAAACAGTTGTGAAGAGGGCACGACAAAACCTATTCCCCCTCAGGAGACTGAAAGATTTGGCATGGGTCCTCAAAAGGTTTTACAGCTGCACCATCGAGAGCATCCTGATGGGTTGCATCACTGCCTGATATGGCAACTGCCCGGCCTCCGACCACAAAGCAATACAGAGGGTAGTGCGTATGGCCCAGTACATCGCCGGGGCCAAGCTTCCTGCCATCCAGGTCCTCTATACCTGGCGGTGTCAGAGGAGGCCCTAAATATTGTCAAAGACTCCAGCCAGCCTAGTCATAGACTGTTCTCTCTGCTACCACACAGCAAGCGGTTCCAGACCGCCAAGTCTAGGTCCAAGAGGCTCCTAAATAGGTTCTACCCCCAAGCAATAAGACTCCTGAACAGCTAATCAATTGGCTACCCAGACTATTTGCATTGCCCCTTCCTCCCTCTGGAATGCTGCTGCTACTCTCAGTTATTATCTATGCATAGTCACTTCTTTAATAACTCTTCCTACATGTACATATTGCCTCAATTACCTCGACACCGGTGCCCCCGCACATTGGCATTGACTCTGTATCGGTACCCCCTGTATATAGCCCCGCTATTGTTATTTACTGCTGCTCTTTAATTATTTGTTATTCTTGTCTCTTACATTTTTGTTGTATGTTCTTAAAACTATATTGTTGGCTAAGGGCTTGTAAGCATTTCACTGTAAGGTCCACACCTGTTGTATTCAACGCAGGTGACAAATACAATTTGATTTGATTGAAAAGAATAAATAAACTAAGCAGCTGACCAAAAGGCCGTGGCCAAAAAGGGAACGCATAACAACAAACGGCTCCCCTTGTCTTTAGACTATCGTCTTAACATCATATTTACAGGGGGAATTCTTCCCTCTATCTATAACCTGCCTTGTTTAACATAGAGCCAAGGTGCGTCAGATGAAGCCGCTTTCTCTGCGGTAGGAGAGTCCGACGTCCTCACAGGTCCCCGTGTCTGCTCCCAATCCACCCTGAGCTCCTCTCCTGTTACACCTATATAGAGGGAGACACCGAGCCAATTAGTGGGCCCAGGTGTATACTAATTGGCTTTACACTGAGTACCTATCCCCTGAGGAGGGTGCTGCCGTGTCGTCTTCCTCCGGCTGATCACTGGACTCTCACAAAGGGTATAGTGGAGAGATCAAGGATTCATTATAGTACCTGTCTATCAGAGTTGACATCCCCTGCGTCACGCAACTAGTTTATCTCTCCTTTCTCATCATGCCAGCTCGCAAGGTGGACCTATTATAGAGTACCATAGTATGAGTCATAATACCCATACAACCTAGAGGTCAAACGTGTGAATGGTTCCAATCGTATTTCCACCATTCATTTCTCCCATAGGGGATTTTAGAAACACTTAAAAGAATGGCTGTGTTTTTTGTAGGCTCACCTGGTGTGAACTTTTGATAACCATGCAAATATCTCTTGACTTTTATCAATACATTCAACTGTATTTACCCCTCCAAAATTGAAATGCTAATTATGTGGCTATCATAAAGAACTACAAATACCATGATGATCTGGACGAGACTGCTGACTCGAGGCAAGGGTAGGAATCTCTGGGTTATAACTATCTAATGTCAGCTAAATGTAGTAATTAATAAAGAGGATAGATTTCTTTAAATTGACAGAATTCTGTGAACTGTCTTGTGCAAGTTTGAAATTGACATAATACATACTAGCAAAGGTATCAAGAAAATATGAGGAGCAGGAGCTTGCAGGGATTTGTAGTTTTGCATGACGTCTACTTTGATGCTAATTAGATGTTTTTTTTTTATAATCTGAAAGTAAATAGAGACGAATATATTGATAAAAGTCACCTTGTCCGGGAGAGATTAACTTGGTTATCACAACGTCACGCCAGGGTGAGGCTACACGAAACACAGCCCTTATTTTAAGTGTGTCTAAAATGGTGGGAAAACTGTTGGAACCATTTCCCTGTTTGACCGCTAGGTTTTATGGGTATTATGACACCCCACTGTGGGGCTCTATGGCCATACAAGGGCCATTATTTAAATGTTATGGTACATGGTGTGTCCTTGAGAAGACTCTTGTGTGTTGGAGATGTTGGAGCAGAACTAGTGTGAAAGTAGAAATAGCATGATTATTGGTCACTGTCATTGCTTGAATAAGACAATGCAATGATGGTCAAGACATGGTGATGAGTAAAAAAAGATTGTCGTAAGAGTAGTAGTCTTTTGCTGTCATCTGCTGGCCAAGTTTGGGTTGTTATCAGTGCTCGTGGACCAAAGTATACAAAACATTCGGAACACCTGCTCTTTCCATTACATAGACTGGCCAGGTGAATCCAGGTGAAAGCTATGACCCCTTATTGATGTCACTTGTTAAATCCACCTCAGTCAGTGCAGATGAAGGGGAGGAGACAGGTTAAAGAAGTTGTTTTTTTTTACCCTTGAGACAATTGAGACATGGATTGTGTATGTGTGCCATTCAGAGGGTGAATGGGCAAAAAAAATATTTAAGTGCTTTTGAACGGGGTATGTCAGTAGCTGCCAGGCGCATCGGTTTGAGTGTGACAAGAACTGCAACGCTGCTGGGGTGTTTCACACTCAACAGTTTCCCTTGTGTGTCAAGAATGGTCCACCTCCCAAAGGACATCCAGCCAACTTGACCCAACTGTGCCTCTTATTATTTGGAAATACCTGCAAATTCAAATATGATTATTAAAAATGACCAAAATGCAGTCCCAAATCACAGACTTATATCAGCTTTCAGTAAGACCATATTTAACATTATATAACATACATTGTTTCCCTGTCAAAAAAATCAAATGATGAAGTGAAAAAGGCCTATTCCCTTCCTGAGTTACACCAGATGTGGACCCCCTCACAGAGAGACAGTGCATGCCTTTGCGTGACTTGAGTAACACTACCCTGGCCTCACTCAGATTACGACCCTCTCATGGGGCCAAGACTCGTGTCACTAATAAAGGGACATGATAGAGCGTTACATTCCAGGAAGACGAGTAGTGAAACTCTGGCCCAGAGCCAGCCAGACAGCACAAAAGTGCCTCACATAAAATGACTGTGTTGTGGAACACATCCCGGCTTGTCTGAGCTCTTCATTTGCTCCCAGAAAACATATGTTGCAGGGTTTACCATCTGCTGATGACTTATTGAGACAGCACGAAGAGAGGCGATGAGTCTCGGACTTGTGGCTGACTTGTGGCTGACTTCTGTGTGTGCTGGGCCAAATAGGATAGTATTTTCTATTTAGATGTAAAAAAAAAAAAAACGGATTTGTTATTTATTTGGCATAAATTCCCCTCCATTTATTGATAAAGGCACATGACTCTAGAACCAACAAAAGTCATTAAAAAAATGTGTGAATGTCCATGACTAGTCTACATGGAAATGTATCTGAAAATAAATGCATTTATTTATTTATTACAGTCTTGTCCCATCGCTACAACTCCCGTACAGACTCGGGAGAGGTGAAGGTCCTGAGGAGCCATGCGTCCTCCGAAACACGACCCCGCCAAGCCGCACTGTTTCTTAACCCGGAAGCCTGCCACACCAGTGTGTCGGAGGAAACACCGTACAGCTGGCTAAGTTAGCATGCATGCACCCGGCCCGCCACAAGGAGTCGCTAGATCGTGATTGGACAAGGACATCCCAGCCAGCCAAACCCTCCACTAACCCGGACGATGCTGGGTCAATTGTGCACCGCCTCGTGGGTCTCCCGGTGACGGCCGACTGCGTCACAGCCCGAGATCGAACTCGGGTCTGTAGTGACACCTTTACCACTGTGATGCAGTGCCTTAGACTGCTGCGCCACTCGGGAGGCCCGCTATTTGATTATTTCTCAAATCAAAAGTCTACTTTTTGTAGATAATAGGTTTTTCCATTGGCGCAGCAGTTTAAGGCACTGCATCTCAGTGGTAGAGGTGTCACTACATACCCTGGTTCGATTCTAGGCTGTATCACAACCAGCCGTGATTGGGAGTCCCATAGGTCGGAGCGCAATTTGCCCAGCGCTGTTCGTGTTAGGTTTGGCCGGGGTAGGCCGTCATTGTAGATAAGAATTTGTTCTTAACTGACTTGACTAGTTAAATAAAGGTTAAACAATAATGAAATAAAAATTCCAGGACACCGACAATGCTATATATGGTATATGAGAAAACGTATGCTACGTCTTCATTCATAGAAGATTGTATTTGTTCTTTCATGATTCTGCTTGGGCATAATCTGTCATTGACAATATTGCAAAAATTATGTTCTGACTACACTAGGCTATATGTAACTAATATTATTAGTTGAGAGATGAGCGATATTTGCTGCATGGAATGTGTATTATACTGTTATTGATTACTCTATTTTAAGCCTTTTAAAGCCTCTACATTCTTCTTCGTATTCTTCAATAGGCCTATGCATCATTTTTCTAGAGAGAAAAGGGAAATTAGTGGAAGTGCCTGAAAAACAAATGAGAAGGGACAGGGACAGGAAATATGGTGTTGAAAAAACAGCTCTTCCCTTTCCTCCTTTCTGGCTTCCTGTCCGGGACCAATGCTTTGCACACTCCTCTGAGCCCATGAACTCACTGCGATCACCTCTCCCGAGATCAGCATGATACACATGCTGCGCTTTGGTCGACTTCATCCTACGACAACCGTGACACATACACATGGTTAGCAGATGTTAATGCGAGTGTAGCGAAATGCTTGTGCTTCTAGTTCCGACCATGCAGTAATATCTAACAATTTCACAACAACTACCTTATACAAAAAGGTGTAAAGGAATGAATAAGGATATGTACATATAAATATATGGAAGCGATGGCCCAACGGCATAGGCAAGATGCAGTAGATGGTATAGAGTACAGTATATACATATGAAATGAGTAATGTAGGCTATATAAACATTATATAAAGTGGCATTGTTTAAAGTGACTAGTGATACATTTACATCCAATTTTTAATTAATAAAGTGGCTAGAGATTTGAGTCAGTATGTTGGCAGCAGCCAATCAATGTTAGTGATGGCTGTTTAACAGTCTGATGTTCTTGAGTGGAAGCTGTTTTTCAGTCTCTTGGTCCCAGCTTTGATGCACCTGTACTGACCTCACCTTCTGGATGATACCGGGGTAAACAGGCAGTGGCTCGGGTGGTTGTTGTCCTTGATGATCTTTTTGGCCTTCCTGTGACATCGGGTGGTGTAGTTGTCTTGGAGGGCAGGTAGTTTGCCTCCGGTGATGCATTGTGCAGACCTCACTACCCTCTGGAGAGCCTTGCAGTTGTGGGTGGTGCAGTTGTCGTACCAGGCGGTGATACAGCCCGACAGGATGCTCTCGATTGTGCATCTGTAAAGGTTTGAGTGTTTTTGGTGACAAGCCAAATTTCTTCAGCCTCCTGAGGTTGAAGAGGCGCTGTTGCGCCTTCTTCACCACGCTGTCTGTGTGGGTGGACCATTTCAGTTTCAGTTTGTCCGTGATATGTACACCGAGGAACTTAAAACGTTCCACCTTCTCCACTACTGTCCCGTCGATGTGGATAGGGGGTGCTCCCTCTGCTGTTTCCTGAAGTTCATGATCATCTCCTTTGTTTGTGTTGTTGACGTTGAATGTGAGGTTGTTTTCCTGACACCACACTCCAAGGGCCCTCACCTCCTCCCTGTAGGTCGTCTCGTCGTTGTTGCAGGTGCTCTGAGGATGCTAAGGATACCTTCTGGGCCAGCAGCCTTGCAAGGGTTACCACGTTTAAATGTCTTACTCACGTCGGCCACGGAGAAGGAGGGGGGGTTGCAGTCCTTGTTAGCTGGCTGCGACGGTGACACTGTATTATCCTTAAAGCGGGCAAAGAAGGTGTTTAGTTTGTCTGGAAGCGAGACGTCGGTGTCCGTAACGTGGCTGGTTTTCTTTTTGTAGTTCGTGATTTCCTGTAGACCCTGCCACATACAGTGGGGGGAAAAAGTATTTGATCCCCTGCTGATTTTGTACGTTTGCCCACTGATAAAGCAAGGATCAGTCTATAATTTTAATGGTAGGTTTATTTGAACAGTGAGAGACAGAATAACAACAAAAATTTCCAGAAAAACGCATTTAAAAAATGTTATAAATTGATTTGCATTTTAATGAGGGAAATAAGTATTTGACCCCCTCTCAATCAGAAAGATTTCTGGCTCCCAGGTGTCTTTTATACAGGTAACGAGCTGAGATTAGGAGCACACTCATAAAGGGAGTGCTTCTAACCGCAGCTTGTTACCTGTAAAAAAGACACATGTCCACAGAAGCAATCAATCAATCAGATTCCAAACTCTCCACCATGGCCAAGACCAAAGAGCTCTCCAAGGATGTCAGGGACAAGATTGTAGACCTACACAAGGCTGGAATGGGCAACAAGACCATCGCCAAGCAGCTTCGTGAGAAGGTGACAACAGTTGGTGCGATTATTTGCAAATGGAAGAAACACAAAAGAACTGTCAATCTCCCTTGGCCTGGGGCTCCATGCAAGATCTCACCTTGTGGGGTTGCAATGATCATGAGAACGGTGAGGAATCAGCCCAGAACTGCACGGGAGGATCTTGTCAATGATCTCAAGGCAGCTGGGACCATTGTCACCAAGAAAACAATTGGTAACACACTACGCCGTGAAGGACTGAAATCCTGCAGCGCCCACAAGGTCCCCCTGCTCAAGAATACATATACATGCCCGTCTGAAGTTTGCCAATGAACATCTGAATGATTCAGAGGACAACTGGTGAAAGTGTTGTGGTTAGATGAGACCAAAATGGAATTCTTTGGCATCAACTCAACTTGCCGTGTTTGGAGGAGGAGGAATGCTGCCTATGACCCCAAGAACACCATCTCCACCGTCAAACATGGAGGTGGAAACATTATGCTTTGGGGGTGTTTTTCTGCTAAGGGGACAGGACAACTTCACCGCATCATTTGACGGGGCCATGTACCCGTCAAATGATGCGTGAGAACCTCCTTCCCTCAGCCAGGGCATTGAAAATGGGTCGTGGATGGGTATTCCAGAATGACAATGACCCAAAACACATGGCCAAGGCAACAAAGGAGTAGCTCAAGAAGAAGCACATTAAGGTCCTGTAGTGGCCTAGCCAGTCTCCAGACCTTAATCCCATAGAAAATCTGTGGAGGGAGCTGAAGGTTCGAGTTGCCAAACGTCAGCCTCGAAACCTTAATGACTTGGAGAAGATCTGCAAAGAGGAGTGGGACAAAATCCCTCCTGAGATGTGTGCAAACCTGGTGGCCAACTACAAGAAACGTCTGACCTCTGTGATTGCCAACAAAGGTTTTGCCACCAAGTACTAAGTCATGTTTTGCAGAGGGGTCAAATACTTATTTCCCTCATTAAAATGGAAATAATTTTATAACATTTTTGACATGGGTTTTTCTGGATTTTTTTGTTGTTATTCTGTCTCTCACTGTTCATATAAACCTACCATTAAAATTATAGACTGATCATTTCTTTGTAAGTGGGCAAACGTACAAAATCAGCAGGGGATCAAATACTTTTTTCCCCCACTGTACGTGTCTGAGCCATTTGTCCCTATACCGACATTTTGTTTGTTTGATTGCCTTGCGGAGGGAATAACTACACTGTTTATATTCGGCCATATTCCCAGTCCTCTTTCCATGGTTAAATGCGGTGGTTCGCGCTTTCAGTTTTGCGTGAATTCCGCCATCCATCCACGGTTTCTGGTTAGGGTAGGTTTTAATTGTCACAGTGGGTACAACATCTCCAATGCACTTCCTTTTAAACTCACTCACACAGTCAGCGAATAGATCGATGTTATTCTCTGAGGCTGCCCGGAACATTTCCCAGTCTGCGTGATCAAAACAATCTTGAAATGTGGATTCCGAATGGTCAGACCATCGTTGAATGGTTCTGACGTGGTCTTCCTGTCTGGGTTGGTGCCCCCCCTTGGGCTGTGCTGTGGCGGAGATCTTTGTGGGCTATACTCGGCCTTGTCCCGGGATGGTATGTTGGTGGTTGGAGATATCCCTCCAGTGGTGTGGAGGCTGTGCTTTGGCAAAGTGGGTGGGGTTATATCCTACCTGTTTGGCCTTGTCCGGGGGTTTCATCGGATGGGGCCACAGTGTCTCCTGACCCCTCCTGTCTCAGCCTCCAGTATTTATGCTGCAGTAGTTTATGTGTCGGGGGGCTAGGGTCAGTCTGTCACATCTGGAGTATTTCTCTTGTCTTTTCCGGTGTCCTGTATGAATTTAAATATGCTCTCTCTAATTCTCTCTTTCTCTTTCTTTCTTTCTCTCTCTCGGAGGACCTGAGCCCTAGGACCATGCCTCAGGACTACCTGGCTTGATGACTCCTTGCTGTCCCCAGTTCACCTGGCCGTGCTGCTGCTCCAGTTCCAACTGTTCTGCCTGCAACTATGGAACCCTGACCTGTTCACCGGACGTGCTACCTGTCCCAGACCTGTTGTCCCAGACCTGCTGGAACCCTGACCTATTCACCGGACATGCTACCTGTCCCAGACCTGCTGTTTTCAACTCTCTAGAGACAGCAGGAGTGGTAGAGATACTCTCAAAGATTGGCTATGAAAAAGCCAACTGACACTTACTCTTGTGTTACTGACTTGTTGCACCCTCGACAACTACTATGATTATTATTATTTGACAATGCTGGTCATCTATGAACATTTGAACATCTAGGCCATGTGCTGTTATAATCTCCACCCGGCACAGACAGAAGAGGACTGGCCACCCCTCATAGCCTGGTTCCTCTCTAGGTTTCTTCCTAGGTTTTGGCCTTTCTAGGGAGTTTTTCCTAGCCACCGTGCTTCTACACCTGCATTGCTTGCTGTTTGGGGTTTTAGGCTGGGTTTCTGTACAGCACTTTGAGATATCAGCTGATGTAAGAAGGGCTATATAAATACATTTGATTTGATTTGATATATCCTGTTTGAGTTTCTGCCTATTGGACGGTAGGAGAAAGATGGAGTCGTGGTCGGATTTTCCGACAGGAGGTCGAGGGAGGGCCTTGTTGCATAGCAGAAGTTAGAGTAGCAGTGATCGAGTGTATTGCCCGCGTGAGTGCTGCAATCAATATGCGGATAGAATTTAGTTAGCCTTGTTCTCAAATTTGCTTTGTTAAAATCCCCAGCTACAATAAATGCAGCCTCAGGATATTTGGTTTCCAGTTTACATGGAGTCCAATGCAGTTGTTGAGGGACGTCGTGGTGTCTGCTTGAGGGGTTATATACACAGCTGTGACAATAACTGACGAGAATTCTCTTGGGGGATAATATGGCCTGCATTTGATTGTGAAGGAATTCTAGGTCGGATGAGCAGAAGGACTTGAATTCCTGTATGTTGAATATGATTGCCCCATGAGTCGTTAATCATGAAGCATAGAGCCCTTCTTCTTCCCAGAGAGGTGTTTATCTCTGTCGTCACGACGCTTGAAGAAGCCCGTTGGCTGAATCGACTCCGACAACATATCCAGAGAGAGCCATGTTTCTGTGAAACAGAGAATGTTACAATCTCTGATGTCTCTCTGGAAGGCAACCCTTGCTCTAATTTCGTCTACCCTTGTTGTCAAGAGACTGGACATTGGTGAGTAGTATACTCAGAAGCGATGGGCGGTGTGCACACCTATGGAGCCTGACCAGGAGGCTGCCCCGTCTGCCACTTCTGTGGCGACGTTGTTTTGGCTCAGCTTCTGGGATTAGATCCACTGTCCCGGGTGGGGGTCCGAACAAAGGATCTGCTTCAGGAAAGTCGTATTTCAGGTCGTAATGTAGGAAAATTGACATTGTTTTCTGGGCTAACAATGTAAGAAATAATACTTTAAAAAAAATACTGCATAGTTTTCAAAGGACTCAAAGCGAGGCGACCATCTCTATCAGCGCCATCTTGCAGTTGGTAATCACGAAACAACCTCACAAAAAACGTCTTGTATTGTCTGGAGTTTGCTGCCTGGAACACAGTCTCACCAAAGGTTTCCATGTTGCAGCCTCATTACTGGCTAAATTAACACCCACCACCCGGCCCTAGAATTTCCTAATTTCCTCAAGTGAAAGAACACAATCTTCTCCTCAGGCTGATGCTTGACCTTTACATAATTAATTCCCAATTTTTCTCTCAACTGTTTTATTTCTCATTTCCTGCCCTGGTTGTCAAATCTTTCCCCCAGCACACAGTAGATCTAGGCTATAATAGCAGGAACATTTGTATATGAATGTTTGATATTCAATGAAAGTAGTTTGTGTGTGTGTGTGTGTGCGCGCGCGCGTGTGCGTGCGTGTATGAAATAGACGTTTGCTGAACATGTACATTTCTCCTGCTCAGTATAGCATATCACTCAAAGACATCTATTCAGTCTCTCTTCCATTCTTATCAAATAAATGTGACTTTGATTAGATTATTGTGTGGGTGCAGCATGGAGTAGCCTCATTTCATCATGCCTATTAGTGCAACAAAAAAACATAGCAAGGTATGACAAGCATTGCTTCTTTAAACTTCTATCTTCGGTGGATTTACTCAAAATAATGAGCCAGTCGCAGTGAGAGCGGTTTAAAAAACGCAAAAATACTTCGACCTAATTCTGATTGGACCATATACAACTTTTCCCCTCTCTCAGGCTTTGACGGGCGGTTACGGATTTTCTCGAATTTACACGAAAGTTTAGTGAAGATGAAGAAATGGATTTTGTTAAACTGCTCGGGACTGTTATCGCCGTTTTCTGCCACCCAGGATTCACCCAATTTCAACACAATGGTGAGTGTTGACAGGGAAACAATGTCAAACTTGTCAAAGCCCGTTGTCAAAAAGTTACGGTATGAACTATTGCATTGCAATATTGCGCTCTTTTGATTGTGCGGAAAAAAATCTTATTATGTAGTACCCAACGAAAGAAGAAAGATTTTGGAACGTTAAAATGTTTAAATAGAAACTTCAAATGTCACCTAAAATACGGGTGCTTTTGTAAACTAGATGGCAAAAACAGTCACCGCAATATTTCTCTTCAATAGGCCTAGGCATTGCCCAGAGCAGGCTTTTTGTTTTGGTTTGTGTGTTGGGAACCAATGATTCGTTTTGAGATGGGCCATTATGCTCAGAAGTAGGCTATATGTAATAGCCTAGGTGGTGCAAAAATCAAGGTGGGCCATATTACTTTAAAGCTTATTCACTGTGGTTTGCAACATTATTAATAAAGGCCCTAATAATAAAGAAAATAAGACAGTAATAATAAATAAATAATAACATACAGCCTATTCATAGTGTTACATGCAAGCACTTATGAAAAACAAAACAACGTTTCTTAAGCTTATGGCAATTGGTCTACATAAAATCAAGAGATCTTGTACATAGGCCTATTATCATGTAATCCATGTAGGCTAATACATGTGCCTTATGTCCTCACAGTTTACATAACAACTTGCAATGTTATTCCACCGAATTACCATTCTGATTTTACGTTATTTATTACCCATGTTTAGATTTGCGTTTTTTTCCAATTGAATTTGCAATTTGATTTGCAATTTCTTGTTTTCCAATGCGATGCACTGTAGGCCAGAGGATCTGCCGGCGTGGCACAGAGCGACCCTGCTACAGGATCAACTACTTCCAGGACCCACGGCGGAGGGTGACCTTCAATGATGCCAGGCAGGCCTGCAGGACGGATGGGGCAGAACTCCTCAGTATTGAGACTGACAATGAGCAGCGTCTGGTCGAGAGGTTCATCCAGCAGTTGCAGGCCACTGATGGGGACTTCTGGATCGGGCTGAACAGAAGCCCACGCCACTGGGTGACTACCATAGGATGCCCTTCGCAGTACTACTGGCTGGATGGCAGCAAGGCCAAATTCAGGTGTTCTTGTGTTTTACTTTGGTTTCAAGTCTAGGAGATCCCTGTAGCAAAAAAGTATTGGAGATCCCTGCAGCTGTTGGCATGCACACCACAGGAAAATACAGGGCCATAGAGATACCTCACAAGACTCACAGTAATCTGAGAGTCATCACAGAGCATTGTGGATTAACATATGTTGGTGTCTACATGCTTTGAGGGTCATTGCTATTTTATCGGTACAATTTGTATTATCATGAATGTTGTGGTATTGGCAGTGTTGGGGAAGCTACTCTGAACATATAGTTTACCAAGCTACCAATTACTTCACACTGGAAGAAGTTAAGCTACATTAAAGCTACCCTTAAAAAATATACTTTACTTAACTAAAGTTACTTTGAAAAAGTAGTTCACTTCATCCAAACTACTTCATGAAAAATTATCATATGTAAATCTGAAATGTCATAGACAACAAGTTGCAAGAACAGATCACCGTTGTCAGATGTTAACAGAATGTAATTTACCCTATTACCCTATTAGTGTAATTTACCCTATTAATCACAAAATAAAATGCTTCAAGTGAGAATTAGGCAGGTCTGAGGCCGAAAAAAGGATTGCAAAAAGAGTAGTGTGTAGTTCCAGTAGTTAGCTACACCACTACATGGCAAAAGTTATTAACTACTGAAAACTCTACCTTGATTTGAATTTAGTTCAACTACCACCAAGCTTCTGCAAAATGTAGTTAAATTACTAGTTGAAATACATGTAGTTCACTACTTCCCAACACTGGATATCAGTAGGATGAGAGTCCCATTTTCAGAGGCATACAGTTGACCTATGGAAAACACGCTTGTTGCAGAAACTGGCATTGGGACGAGCCATCGTGTGGCAACGAGATGTGTGTGGTGCTGTACCACCAGCCTTCTACCCCCCCTGACGAAGGGGGACGCTTAATGTTCCAGTGGAACGATGACAACTGCAACACCAAGAACAATTTTGTCTGCAAGTACTCCGAAGGTGAACTGTACCCTGGACACGTTATAAGTAGGCAAACGTTGTGGAACATTGCAGATAGAAATGTTATGAATAGAGTTGACATGATTTGTTATTCTACATGTCAGAGACTTATGTTTGTTTCACATCATGTTTTTCTATCTGAACGTTCCACAACATTGTGCCCTGCTGAACATGGCCCCGGTGTCCTTGATAGTGTCCATATTTAGACATGAACAGATTTAAAAGGGTTGTATTCAAAGGACAGCAAATGGACGGAAAGGGACCAAAACAGGGAGGGACTATACCTGAATTTGTCCAATTAGAATCTCTCGTTTTTGTTGACAATTCTTTTTGTTAAGGATTGCAACAGTGTGCACTAATGAATTCGGCAATGTTACATTACATTTATCCTATCTCAATCCTGTAGTTTATCTCCGCTGAAGGAGATAATATTGTATGGTATGATTTTGATTTAATACCAGTTTATCAACAAGGAACCATAGAAAATATAATTCACAGTCAATATAGTCCATATTCTTTTGCAGCTGACGATGTCTCTTTCTCTCTCGTACAGAAAAGTTACCAGTGTTTACTGTGGTGTGGAATTCATTATACACAGGTAACCCCACCCCTGCAACTAACATTTAGATTTTTTTAAGGTCAAATATTTGAATCCTTGAGATGAGTGCGTTGTTGATACTGAGATCAACAGCTTGAACATTGTTATGACATCACCATTCTCAATCGCCGAAGTGTCTATGTATAGGATGACATCTAGTGGTAAAGATTTATGAATCACAATATAATATAATAGGAGAGAATATAATAGAAAATAAAAACTTCATCAGTGTCATTGAATCAATCCTCTTCCCAGATAATAGAGGCTATGCATGACAAATACAGTAGGCTATAGTACAGTTACAGATGACCAGTGAAGCTGCTTGAAATTGTTGTTCAGATTGAGTTCATTCCTAGGGAGTTTATTTGCATATTAGTCATACTGTACTTGTCTACACATTGCTGCATCACACATGCTCAATCTTTCTTCTCTGATGAAGACAAATGTTGCTTATTTTTGGTCTGCACATTTATTTGGGCAATATGACGTTTTTGTATATCAATGCAATTTACAGTGTCTGTCTATTTACAAGTTTTGCTCATTATCTATTTTCCAGTTGCACCAATTATATCTTTAATACCAATCCTCCCATCAGCTAAAGTGAGTGATGAGAAGACAAAACTAGGACTGTCTGAGTCATCAGGTAAAAAAAATCTGCTCTCTTCATGTCTATCGAGTTTGATCCTTGGTTATGAAATATTGTACATTATGAACTGGGTGGTTTGAGCCCTGAATGCTGATTTGGCTTACAGCCATGGTATATCAGACCGTATACCATGGGTATGACAAAACATTTGTTTTTACTGCTCTAATTACGTTGGTAACCAGTTCATAATAGCAATAAGGCACCTCTGGGGGTTTGTGATATATGGCCAATATACCACGCCTAAGGGCTGTGTCCAGGCACTCCGCATTGCGTTGTGGGTAAGAACAGCCCTTAGCCGTGGTACCACACCCCTTCATGCCTTATTGCTTAATTGTGTCCCAAATACAATAAATGATCTCCTCATTTATTTTCCAAAGTTTCTTTCCAAAAGTATTCATAGTGAGGTGCCAACTTACTGTCATTAGCCTCGTCCCAGATCTGTGTGCTTGTGCTATCACGTCAGCTCCTTTTCATTGACAATGAGTGACACGGAGTTGACATGATAGCGCAAACAGATCTGGGACCAGGCTATAATGCCATTGTCTTACCTCTGGTGTTTTTTTTCTCCCTGCAGTATCTCTTTCAGATAATGCCCTGTATGTCTCCTACATTCTATTTGCTACCATCCCTATTCTACTGCTGCTGCTTGTGGCTACAGGAGTCTTCTGCTATAAACGGGCTGCCAAAAGGTAATACTTGTTCGCTTCATTGAATAATAACAGGTAATAATACATGTTGTATGTTAGGCACCTGTCAAGGTCACCTAACATTATTTAAAAGTATGTAAAAAAGAATCTGTAAGTAAAAAATGACACAGATAAGAGGGGCAAAACAGAGGAAGCTTGCAAGGGGGCTTGTGAAACATAACCAACATCAGACGTCACAGAGCATAAGAGATGTTTTGTTTTGAGGTGGGTTTAAATGCCATATTTGAAATAAGCAATGCTGGAGGTGTTTGTGGCTCGCTACATGCCTCTGTAACTGATAGTGTAACTGTCTTTATGCAGGAGAAAGTCTCAAACAGACAGCTACCCTAAGCAAGAGCAATGGGGTACAATGTCCACTGCGGCTTGCAACATCCAAGGACCCTATGCCTACCGGGACATCACCAAGCTTCAACCAGCCGATCTGGAGAGCATGGCACCTGCAATCAAGAAGATGTCCTTCTGTGCCTCCTCTTTTGATTCCCAGTGTGATGATTACGAGAATGTTTCAAACAAGGAGACAGTGACAGAGAGTGGCTTTGTGACCAATGATATCTATGAGGCCTGCCAAAACCAGGGTCGGCACTATCTCAACGAGACTGGATGGGTGGAGAATGAGATCTATGAGTAATGTTGCAGCCCTGCAGTGCCTCTCTCTTTACCACATGTCCACTGGGCCATCTGGGCATCTGACTCTTTTTGTCTCCATTCATCTTTCATATCTCCTGCTGGTGGGTTGTATGGCATCATGTGATGCGAGACAGGACGGACAGATCCTGTGTGGTATTATAAAGTGTTCGCTTTAGGGTACGCCCACTAACCGTACAAAGACGCCTATGGTGTCACCCCCATTTGAGGTTTCCTGTGTGGAAGTTGATGTCAGGGAACAGGACAATATCTTCGGAAATTCGGATAACAGAAGTCTGACTCCACGATACCTCTGAGCAATGGCCGCCTGCGAGAGATGATCCTCCCAGTGATGTTTACCAAAGCCTCCACTGCTATGACACCAGTTTGAGCTGGCTGGATAAAGTCACAATGTGCCTTTTCATGGCTACACCAAAGTCCTGGTTGAATAACAAGAGTGTGGCATTTGTTTATTTGCCTATTCCTTTGTCTTCGTCTTATAATCTTGTATTTATCACAATGTTGTGAAGAAAATCAAGAAAGGACATGTTTTGCGTATATGGTAGATTCAAGTGGGCCTGACTAGAGTGTTGTGAAAAAGTAGTCTAACGAGCTAAAGCTGAGTGTTCTTGGAGGATGTCGGACAGGAAATACCAAAAGCACATCTGGAACTTGCACATACAGGAAATCTAACAGGGACAGCAAATGCTTTTGGGGTGCTGCGCTCAACAGTTTTCCATGTAAGGCTGTCACGATAGGTTAATTAACAAAACATGTACTCGCTGGACCTGTAGGCCTATATGGGTAATATTTCAAATATCGTGCACCGCTCTGGCTACAAATAAATGTTTTGTTTTTAGTTTTTTATAATAATGTGCCTTTATTGTGTTTTTGTGTACAAGAAGAAAGAAAAATAGACAATTTATAAGCCGTAAAACCTTTGGTAAGATATAGCTTACTTTACTGTACTATTGCAAACAGTACTTACTTATGGCTTCCATATTGTTTGTTTGACCAGCAGATGGTACTGTTTCATGTAATATTTTAACTGTCTTTCCATTGGTCTCTAACTCCAGCAGTTTCACTAAAATTCTATGTTGATCGCAAGATGTGCAATGGGTATGTTAAAAAAAATGATAATATTGTGCTAATATTCTGTCATATTATTGTATTATTCTCAAACCAATTGATTTGGCTTAATAACCTGTATCTAAAATGTATACTGAACAAAAATATACTGAACAAAAATATAAACGCAACATGCAACAACTTCAATTTCAACAATTTTACTGAGTTACAGTTCATACAGTATAAAGAAATCAGTCAATTGAAATAAATTCATTAGGCTCTAATCTATGGATTTCACATGACTGGGCAGGGGCGCAGCCATGGCTGGGCCTGGGAGGGTATAGGCCCACCCACTGGGGAGCCAGGCCTAGCCAATCAGAATAAGTTTTTTTCCAATACAAAAGGGCTTTAATTACAGACAGAAATACTCCTTAGTTTAATCAGCTGTCCGGGTGGCTGGTCTCAGACGATTCCACAGGTGAAGAAGCAGGATGTGGAGGTCCTGGGCTGGCATGGTTACACATGGTCTGCGGTTGTGAGGCCGGTTGGAAGTACTGCCAAATTCTCTAAAACGATGATGAAGGCGGCTTATGGTAGAGAAATTAAGATTCAGTTTTCTGGCAACAGCTCTGGTGGACATTCCTGCAGTCAGCATGCCAATTGCACGCTCCCTCAAAACTTGAGACATCTGTGGCATTGTGTTGTGTGACAAAACTGCACATTTTAGAGTGGTATTTTATTGTCCCCAGGACAAGGTGCACCTGTGTAATGATCATGCTGTTTAATCAGCTTCTTGATATGCCACTCCTGTCAGGTGGTTGGATTATCTTGGTAAAGGAGAAATGCTCACTAACAGGGATGTAATCAAATTTGTGCACAACATTTGTGAAAAAAATATACTTTTTGTGCATATGGAACAATTCTGGGATGTTTTATTTCAGCTCATGAAACACTTTACATGTTTTGATTATATTTTTGTTCAGTGTACAAACCTGAATTGCAGAACACACACCATCCAGCATAATCCATATTAATGTTTGCCGTTTTGTGCGTAGCTGGGAAACCTGGCAAGCATCTCACACTCTCTTCTCAAACTGTATGATTAATTTACCACAGCCTTAAAGGGCAATTGCAACCAACAAAAGTCATAATAAAATGTATTAGGGGTTGCATTACTTGCATGCATCCTTTGCTTTGTGCATAAGCATGTATACATTACATAGTCAGAGCCCAGCTGCACACACACCTTTACACATCAAAACAACATGCATGCATGGATTAATGTGCTAGTATAAATGTACATAAATAATGCACCAGTCCAATCCCTGCACTTTGACTCAGAGTAACAAAAGCTTTTTCTGTGCACCTGCAGGTCAAACTTCAAAGTCAACCCTCCACTCAGGGCGGCGAGCAAACAGATATCAGAATAGCAATGTTACCGGTTGACGTAAGAGGTGGGTCCGGTTGGCTTGGAAACGAATTGGCACTGAAGCGTGGAGGCCCGCCCCCTGTACAAATACCCCCATGGCTCTGACGTCAATGTACGTCAACGAGAGAATATGATGCCTGCTGCAACTCAACTCATGTACTTTAGCTAATATAGGTAGCTAGCTGAAATATTATAGCTCTATTGTATTGGGGAACGTGGCGTGACAGCCGTAAATGTCTTCTGTCGTCTCGTTGGTCTGAAGGCTCGTTAATGTTCAAACTGGCTGGGCGACCGAGAAATGTACTTTGTCTATTTTGAATAGACAACATTTTAGCGGGCGGTTTGTTTTCCCTTTCAACATCTGTAGGCTCAAGTCGCGAGCCCCTAGGTCCTCACCCCAAACCCTATTTAATAAAGCATGGTCATGGCTGACAATCACCAAAAACCGATGGTCCGGGGTCCTGTCCGAGTGGGCTTCTACGATATCGAACGTACTCTAGGAAAGGGTAATTTCGCCGTTGTGAAGCTGGCTAGACATCGCATTACCAAGACCGAGGTGAGTGCTGAGAATGAGCTAGCTGGCTGGCTAGCATGCTATTTAACAGTGAGCTAAGCGTGTGATTCTCTTGCAAAGGGCACTAACCTTGTCTTTTAACTAACAAGCTAGTAGTTACTTGCCCCCTGCATTGCAATTGTAAGTTAGCTAGTTATCTGAAGTTATATTTGCACATTTATTCTGTAGTTGTCTCATTCTGTTCACATTGACATGTTTAGACCATTTCACACCTACCTAGTTTACTATGTTGCAAAGTCTTTTTTTTTTGCAAAGATTTTGACCCGTACATGAAAGTTATAGACTAGTAACTTAACAACTATTATGTAACTTGATAATCAAAACTGTCTATGATTAGCAAAATTGGGTGTCTCACAGTTTTACATTTAGGCAACGTTAGCCTAACTGTGAAGCTGATTCATTCATGTGTGTCCATGCCATGAGATTTACATTATCACATCACTTTGTAACCTCAATGTTGTGCAATACACTGCCTTTCTTTGACCATGGATCAATACCTTGCTTCATTACTCTCCCTAACAATTGTGTGCAGTTTGTATAGTGTTATGTATAATGTGGTCAACAAGACCCCCCCCCAGCACTACACAGCTGATTCAAATAACCTCCGATCCAACATGTCCCAGACGTGCTCGATGGGATTGAGATCCGGGCTCTTCGCTGGCCATGGCAGAATACTGACATTCCTGTCTTGCAGGAAATCACGCACAGAACGAGCAGTATGGCTGGTGGCATTGTCATGCTGGAGGGTCATGTCAGGATTAGAGGTCGACCGATTATGATTTTTCAACGCCGATACCGATTATTGAAGGGCCAAAAACCCGGCCGATACCGATTAATCGACCGATTTTTATTTTGTTTGTTTATTTATTTAGTTTAATTTAATAATAAAAAAATATATATTATTATTCTTTTATTTTTTTCTTTGTTTTATTTTGTAATAATGACAATTACAACAATACTGAATGAACACTTATTTTAACTTAATATAATACATCAATAAAATCAATTTAGCCTCAAATAAATAATGAAACATGTTCAATTTGGTTTAAATAATGCAAGTGTTGGTGAAGAAAGTAAAATTGCAATATGTGCCATGTAAGAAAGCTAATGTTTAAGTTCATTGCTCAGAACATGATAACATATGAAAGCTGGTGGTTCCTTTAAACATGATTCTTCAATATTCCCAGGTAAGAAGTTTTAGGTTGTATTTATTATAGGAATTATAGGACTATTTCTCTCTATACGATTTGTATTTCATATACCTTTGACTATTGGATGTTCTTATAGGCACTTTAGTATTGCCAGTGTAACAGTATAGCTTCCGTCCTTCTCCTCGCTCCTATCTGGGCTCGAACCAGGAACACATTGACAACAGCCACCCTCGAAGCAGCGTTACCCATATAGAGCAAGGGGAACAACCACTCCAAGTCTCAAAGCGAGTGACGTTTGAAACGCTATTAGCGTGCACCCCGCTAACTAGCTAGCCATTTCACATCGGTTACACCAGCCTAATCTTGGAGTTCATAGGCTTGAAGTCATAAACAGCTCAATGCTTGAAGCACAGCGAAGAGCTGCTGGCAAAACGCACGAAAGTGCTGTTTGAATGAATGCTTACGAGCCTGCTGCTGCCTACCACCACTCAGTCAGACTGTTCTATCAAATCATAGACTTAATTATAATATAATAAACACACAGAAATACGAGCCTTAGGTCATTAATATGGTCGAATCCGGAAACTATTATCTCGAAAACAAAATGTTTCCAATGATTCCAATGATTACACATTGGCCAATAGAACGGAGAGCAGTGGGAGATTACTCACTCGCCTACAAATTCTCAGAAGGCAGCCCGACCTCCACCCCCTTTTTCTCCGTCTTTTCTTCACGCAAATGACAGGGATTTGGGCCCTTTCCTGAGAAAGCAGTATATCCTTCGCATCGGACTCGTTAAAGAAAAATTGTTCTTCCAGTTTGAGGTGAGTAATTGCTGTTCTGATGTCCATAAGTTATTTTCGGTCATAAGAGATGGTAGCAGCAATATTATGTACAAAATAAGTTTAACTTCTATGGGCTAGGTACCTGCGGGACACAGCCAGTGAAATATCAGGGCGGATAATTCAAAAACAACAAAATGTCATAATTCAACTTTCTCAAACATACTTTACACCATTTTAAAGATAAACTTCTCGTTAATCTAACCACATTGTCCGATTTCAAAAAGGCTTTACAGCGAAAGCAAAACATTAGAATATGTTAGGAGAGTACATAGACAAAAATAATCACACAGCCATTTTCCAAGCAAGGACATGTGTCAATAAAACCCAAAACACAGCTAAATGAAGCACTAACCTTTGACGATCTTCATCAGATGACACTCCTAGGACATTATGTTACACAATGCATGTATGTTTTGTTTGATAAAGTTCACATTTATATCCAAAAACAGCATTTTACATTGGCGCATGATGTTCAGAAAATGTATTCCCACCAAAACTTCCGGTGAATGTGCACATCAATTTACAAAAATACTCATCATAAACGTTGACAAAATATATAACAATTATAGATAGAATTATAGATAGACTACCCCTGGATGCAACCGCTGTGTCAGATTTTAAAACAGCTTTACGGAGAAAGCACATTTTTCAATATTCTGAGTACATAGCTCAGCCATCACGGTGAGCTATTCAGACACCCGCCAAGTTCGGGGCAACCTAAACTCAGAATTAGTATTAGAAATATGCTCTTACCTTTGCTGATCTTCGTCAGAATGCACTCCCAGGACTGCTACTTCAACATGAAATTTTGTTTTTGTTCGAAATAATCCATATTTATGTACAAATACCTCCGTTTTGTTCGTGCGTACAGATCACTTATCCAAAGGCATAACGTGTGAGCGCAGAACGAGAGACGAAAAGTCAAAATGTTCCATTACCGTACTTAGAAGCATGTCAAACGCTGTTTAAAATCAATCTTTATGGTATTTTTAACGTAAAATTGCGATAATATTCCAACCGGACAATAGCGTATTCATTCAAGAAGAAAAAGGAGGAGGGGCGCACTCGCGGGACCGAGCATATCCAATCCCTTTGTTGCCAGGCAGACCACTCAGTAACTGAGCTCCTATAATCTGCCCAGTGACAGGAGAAGGCTCAAACCACTTTCTGAAGGCTTTAGACAGCCAGTGGAAGCCTTTGGAAGTGCAACGTCCCCCACAGACACTGTAGCTTCGATAGAGAATCAAAAGAAGAACTACAATTCTCAGACTTTCCACTTCCTGCTTAGATTTTTCTCAGGTTTTTGCCTGCCATATGAGTTCTGTTATACTCACAGACACCATTCAAACAGTTTTAGAAACTTCAGAGTGTTTTCTATCCAAATCTACTAATAATATGCATATTCTACTTTCTGGGCCAGAGTAGTAACCTGTTTAAATTGGGTATGTTTTTTCATCCGGCCGTGAAAATACTGCCCCCTAGCCCAGACAGGTTAAAAAATAAGTTACAAACAACGCGTAAAAACGAACAAAATAGCACAATTGGTTAGGAGCAAGTAAAACGTCAGCTATCCCCTCCACCCATTCTTCACGCCATATCTCCATGTTACAGCGCTTGTTATTCTACCCCCCAAGCCATAAGACTCCTGAACAGCTAATCAAATGACTACCCAGACCAGGCCCACCCATTTACTCTGTACTAGTACCCTCTGAATATAGCCTCACTATTGTTCATTTACTGCTGCTCTTTAATTATTTGTTACTTTAATGTTTTATTTTTGACTTATCTATTTTTTGACTTAACCAACAATGCAGTTAAGAAAATTAAGGTTTTATAAGTAAGCATTTCACTAAGGTCTACACGTATTGTAGTCGGCGCATGTGACAAATAAAATTGTATTTGTTTATAGAAAACAGACGGAAGACGAGACGACCACCTGTGCTAATTAGCTACGGTATCTAGCATAATCCGAACACGTGTGTAACTCGGGAAGTGTAGCAGAAGTGACATTTCATTGGATAGAGGCACCCATAGCTTTATTGATCTGTGCAAAATGTATACATGGCTGAAAACTGTAGGGAGAAGGCAGAATGCCGCCTAGAGTTTTCGAGAGCTAAGACGCTAACTGCTTTAGCGCCTTTTGACGGTAGAATCTAATGAACGGGGGAGTTTTTTGTTGAGCCCAGACGCTTGCTCTAAACGTTAACACGCATCCTTGCAGGTACGGTTTTGTAAACATAAGGAACTTATCTTTCATATCGGCAATAAATAATTTTCAAAAAACAAAAGGTTAAATTACTACACCTTTTTATAGGGTTAGGGTTCATACATGCCCATATTTCCATGTTACATTGCTTGTTTACGGAAACAGACGGAAGACGGGTGGATTAGGGAGAGGCTGTGCGGACACACCTAGTGCCCAAATTGCTGACATGTTGAGAGTCGGGTGGAGCTTAATGGATTCGGTTCAGTCAGTCCTCTTGATGAGCCCTTCCCAGCTTATTAGTTTATGCTTGCTAGCTTGCAAAAAGAGCAGCATGGTGCTAGTTAAAACTTGTAAAATAAAGTAATGATTGTTTCGATGGGCGAGGGAGAAATAACTTGTTAGGGCTTGCACAATTATCGTAGAATCGCGTAACCGACAATTAAGGACATTAACCGTGAACAAATTTTTTTGTTGTAGTAATAATCGTCATACAACTCTTTTCTGGAGGGTGGATTCCATGTTTTATTTAGTAGATATAGTTTACCCAAGAACACTTTAAAATGAAATGGGTAAAGCAATGAATAATTTTACGAGCAGAATGGCACAGTCGGGAGGAGAAGCATCATTTCTAAAAGTTCCAAGCGGTCAACACCATTCGTTTTTGAGACAGGGGTGTCACCAAAGCTGTGTTGTATTTAGGGCTGAGCCCATTTAGTCGATTGTTTGGTCGATAGGCTGTTGGTCGACCATTGCGGAGGCCGCGGGATGGCACACCAGTAGTACATGTACTGCTAATTACCATAATTGCTCATCTATAACGTTTGTTTGGTTAGTTAGGGCAATTTCTGTTAATGCATTCAATATATACTGCTCAAAAAAATAAAGGGAACTCTTAAACAACACATCCTAGATCTGAATGAAAGAAATAATGTTATTAAATACATAGTTGAATGTGCTGACAACAAAATCACACAAAAATAATCAATGGAAATCCAATTTATCAACCCATGGAGGTCTGGATTTGGAGTCACACTCAAAATTAAAAAGTGGAAAACCACACTACAGGCTGATCTAACTTTGATGTAATGTCCTTAAAACAAGTCAAAATGAGGCTCAGTAGTGTGTGTGGCCTCCACATGCCTGTATGACCTCCCTACAACGCCTGGGCATGCTCCTGATGAGATGGCGGATGGTCTCCTGAGGGATCTCCTCCTAGACCTGGACTAAAGCATCCGCCAACTCCTGGACAGTCTGTGGTGCAATGTGGCGTTGGTGGATGGAGCGAGACATGATGTCCCAGATGTGCTCAATTGGATTCAGGTCTGGGGAACGGGCGGGCCAGTCCATAGCATCAAGGCCTTCCTCTTGCAGGAACTGCTGACACACTCCAGCCACATGAGGTCTAGCATTGTCTTGCATTAGGAGGAACCCAGGGCCAACCGCACCAGCATATGGTCTCACAAGGGGTCTGAGGATCTCATCTCGGTACCTAATGGCAGTCAGGCTACCTCTGGCAAGCACAAGGAGGGCTGTGCGGCCCTCCAAAGAAATGCCACCCCACACCATGACTGACCCACCTCCAAACCGGTCATGCTGGAGGATGTTGCAGGCAGCAGAACGTTCTCCACGGCGTCTCCAGACTCTGTCACGTCTGTCACGTGCTCAGTGGGAACCTGCTTTCATCTGTGAAGAGCACAGGGCGCCAGTGGCGAATTTGCCAATCTTGGTGTTCTCTGGCAAATGCCAAACGTCCTGCACGGTGTTGGGCTGTAAGCACAACCCCCACCTGTGGACGTCGGGCCCTCATACCACCCTCATGGAGTCTGTTTCTGACCGTTTGAGCAGACACATGCACATTTGTGGCCTGCTGGAGGTCATTTGCAGGGCTCTGGCAGTGCTCCTCCTGCTCCTCCTTGCACAAAGGCGGAGGTAGCGGTCCTGCTGCTGGGTTGTTGCCCTCCTACGGCCTCCTCCACGTCTCCTGATGTACTGACCTGTCTCCTGGTAGCGCCTCCATGCTCTGGACACTACGCTGACAGACACAGCAAACCTTCTTGCGACAGCTCGCATTGATGTGCCATCCTGGATGAGCTGCACTACCTGAGCCACTTGTGTGGGTTGTAGACTCCGTCTCATGCTACCACTAGAGTGAAAGCACCGCCAGCATTCAAAAGTGACAAAAACATCAGCCAGGAAGCATAGGAACTGAGAAGTGGTCTGTGGTCCCCACCTGCAGAACCACTTCTTTATTGGGGGTGTCTTGCTAATTGCCTATAATTTCCCCTTGTTGTGTATACCATTTGCACAACAGCATGTGAAATTTATTGTCAATCAGTGTTGCTTCCTAAGTGGACAGTTTGATTTCACAGAAGTGTGATTGACTTGGAGTTACATTGTGTTGTTTAAGTGTTCCCTTTATTTTTTTTAGCAGTGTATTATTATTCTATTCTTACCATTGTTGTTGTAGGTGTGGACACGTTGTTTTTAGAGCGCACAACCTACAGTAGACTACACTTGTGATAATTATGATTTCATTCCATTTACGACTTGTCAATTGATTCATTGTCTTTTTGTTTGGAGCACTCCTGTCAGTCTTGAGGAAGGACACGCACTTGATTATTCATAGAAGTAAGTAAGCGGCCAACAAGTGCTCAGCATATGTGGGAACTCCTCCAAGACTGTTGGAAAAGCATTCCAGGTGAAGCTGGTTGAGAGAATGCCTAATGTGTGCAAAGCTGTCATCAAGGCAAAGGGTGGCTACTTTGAAGAATATAAAATATATTTAGATTTGTTTAACACAAGCACTTCCCTACACCTGCAATAACATCTTCTAAACACATGTATGTGACCAATAAAATTTCATTTGACATTTTTGGTTACTACATGATTCCATATGTGTTATTTCATAGTGTTGATGTCTTCACTATTATTCTACAATGTAGAAAATAGTAAAAATAAAGAAAAACCCTTGAATGAGTAGATGTGTCCGAACTTGTACTGAAAAAAAAAAAAATGTATGAAATGTATGCATTCACTACTGTAAGTCGCTCTGGATAAGAGCATCTGCTAAATGACTAAAATGTAAAATGTAGCTAATTAGCACAGGTAGTCCACTGGGAGAGGCTATACGGAGACGCCTGGTGCCCAAAATGTATGACGCATGTCATGCAGCAAGAGTTGAGTGGGGACGAACAGATTCGGTTCAGTCAGTTGTGCTAATGAGCCCTCACCAGCTAGCTAATTCATTCTTGTGACTTCAACGAGAATTAGAAACTTGTCTGCCAAAGTTGGGACTTGAGAGAGTCATTCCATTTCTATCAGGGTAATTGTTTATTTTTATGTAGATATTAATGCCGTAGTTGTACATTTTCGGGGAAAATCACTACAATAAGTTCGCTTTAGCTGTCATCCTGGCATGATATTGGCCACACGATCTAGCTACTTCCCTCTCCTTACTGCAGGGCAGCAGTGCTCGGCATTAGCCGGCAAGCAGGAAATAAGGACACACTGTGCCCCGTGATGTTGTGTTGCCTGCTTGCATCGCAAACTCTCATTGAGCAGTAGACTGTATCACGGTGACTACCAATACTACAAGTTAATTCTTGTGTAGGCTGCTATCCTACTCAAAGTATAATCAAGTGGGATGGAACAAATTGGCTACGTTAGCTGCTGCCAGCAGCATGATACATCTGCCCGGTGAAGCAAAACAGTGGGAAGAACCTCGATACAACCTCGTTACGTTAGCTAATTGGCACGTCAAGGTGACATCCAGATGGTGACAAATGTTTCCATATATAGACACACACCCTATATTTGAATAAAGTCAACTATATGTAGGCTACTGAGCTTGTCTGATGCTTTAATAAGCACAGCGACTTTGAAAAGACATACAAATTACAAAAAAGAGGGAGCCAGAGATCATTATAGACTAACCAGAAGAAAGAAACCTGTTCTTGACCAGACCCCCCCTCCCACTTCGCAGATTGTGCCCCTGGTAATAGACTTCACCAGCGGTCTGCAACCTTCTCCATTTGGAGTGTCAGGTTATCATACCATTTCTACTGAACTGCGTGCAAGTTGTGATTTTTCATATGCACGTTTTCGTGGAATAGTTTCATTTAATTTATAATAAGTCTTCATATCTCAAAATCAATGTCGTGGTTAATCAATATTCCATCTAAATGATACAAATCTAAAAGGTTCTTTATTGCCATTATTTAATAATAGGTTACATAGCTTACAAATATATTTTGATTTGATTAACACTTTTTGGGCTATTACATGATTCCATATGTGTTATTTCATAGTTTTTTTATGTCTTCACTATTATTCTACAATGTAGAAAATAGTAAAATAAAGGAAAAACCCTTGAATGAGTAGGTGTCCAAACTTTTGACTGGTACTGTATATGCGTCTCCAAACACCTGTATGTAAACAGAAGACGGACGCCACAAACGTGTTGTCAATGAAAAATACCGCTGGCTGCAGCTGTGTTATCTGTGTAGAGTGTATGTGTGCTGTTTGCGTTTGTGGAATTATTTTGATGTGATTTGAAAGTAGGGGGATTTATGTTTCTATAACCGTACCGCATTTGAGAATCGATTCACGTTTAGATTGGGTATTTGTCTGTTTTGGCTTCCAAAGCCATTTCGCCTTTAACTAGAACATTTTAAGGTCCTTGGATTATAATGAGCAACGTTAGGCTCCTTTAGTCCATTACGGGGCTACTCTGTACATAACTAGTAATTGCAAAGCAAATCCGTCAGCCCCTGTTTAGTGTTTACTGCTTGGATATGGTATTAGCAGCAGCCCACTGTCCTGGATTCTTGACTTTGCAAGATTTAAAATCTCTCTCGTTACTCATATCGTCTTAGTGATCTTGTGATCAGTAGGTCCTCAGTTCAAGAATGCCCCCGAACCTTACTTGACCTCCTTGTAGGGGCTGGCAGTAGGCCTAACGCCTCATCACACCGAAAGCGTCTTTTGTGTTTTGGTACACCAGAAGTATATTCATTTCCAATGGAACACTGCGTTTGCCTTGCAGCATTGCGTTGCAGAGGTAGTTGCAGTGCGTTCTGTGTGGTGCATAAATTGGAAATATTGAACGTATGCATCAAACAATATGCGTAGACGGCTTAACAGAAATGGTAGCAGAAGGTGAATGTTGAACTTTTGTTGCACACATATCTAGATGATGCTGCGTACCATTTTGCGCAATGACGCTGTAGGTGTGATGGTGTAAATGTCTTCTGTTCATAACGAAGAGGGAGGGGAGCATTAGTGCAGTGATATGGATGTAATCAAGCATTGTATTGGGTAAGATTAGAGTAGAATGATTAAAGGCCTCCCCTCGCTTTTGTTAAATGCTGATTATGAGAGAGCTAGACTTGGGATATTGCATGTTATCATGACATGGACACTGTTAATCAACTCTTGCAAGGATGAAGAAATTGCCTGTTTTCCAGCAGCTTCTGCTAGTGTCTGCCCCCCTTACCTCTCACCCAGTGTGGATGGCAGAATATAAAAGCTGTTTATGATTTCTCCTAGCAAACAGTTTTTTGTGCAAAGGATAGTGTTTGAGGTTTATTGTCTGTGCTCGCCTTGCAAGAACTTAGAGTGCTGTGGAATTATATTAGGGAGAGATAGGCCTACTGCTTACCACTTTTGCCTTTGGACTTTCTTAGAATTATCTGCCTCAGTCTTAGCAACACTTAAATGTATGCCTACACACACACATATATATATATATGTGGATTCCCTTGAGGTCTTTTTGTGTAAAGGAATATATCAAGGGAATCCTTTTGAATGTTTTGTCCAGGGACTCATCACTGTATTCTGTGTTCTACAGGTTGCCATTAAAATCATAGACAAGAGCCAACTAGATGCTGTGAACCTGGAGAAGATCTACCGGGAGGTACAGATCATGAAAATGTTGGACCACCCGCACATCATCAAGTTGTACCAGGTAAACCGCTCCTTTTAAAACACCAGTCTACAAAATATAATCCATTTTTATTTGTTCCTCTGGGTTTTTGGATAAATGTGCAATGCCTATGGTCATTCAGGACATTTTCTAATGGGTGAGCAAACATCTCCAATCTACCTGGCCTTCACAGTCCTAGACCTTCATAGATATCAGAACTGACGTCTGACGGAGTTAATAACTAACCAACCAGCCCTCTCCAAGCAACGTGTCAAGGTGCTTAACAAAATTTCACCTAAACTGTACTGTAGGATTCAGCCTCTTGTGTTAATAGCAGTGGGGGGAAAAGCAATGTTCAGCTGTCAAGCTCTACAATCAGAAGAGGTCCTACTAGTCAACCTGAAAATCCCACCCCAGACTTCACTTTTCTTACATAAGACTTTAGGTCACTTTGGTTGTTGGGAATGTGAATAGCAGTTAATTATTATTACACAACCAAATGGCTCTGGTCCAGGCTTTGCTTTGTAATCATTGTGTATCATTATTTCCAACAGCTCTTCCATACAAACGGCATGGGTCAATTAGTCATTTCCTTTCAGGCCTCATAAACAGAGGGCAGCAGGCTTGGCATCGGCTCTCATCTCCAAACAACCAATCCACCCCCCCCCCCCCCCCCCCCCCCCGTTCAGTTTGTCTTGGGGTCTCTGCTTCACAGGATGCCCGCTCAGCGGACTCAGAGGCCCAAGTTTTCCACAGTCACATACACACACACACACACACACACACACAGCTCTTCACGGTTTCCAATGAACTTGTATGGCTATAATGTTGACATTTGCATGGGATAACAATCCATGTAATTTCCCCATTTGCATCGTTGACCAAGTACTGTGACAGAATTTGGATACTAAGTGCCATGTGATCGGCATGTTATGGAAAGCACTGGGGAAAGTGACATTGATTATCCCTACAGGGTTTTTGGTAAAATCATGGAGACAGGGGCATATTGGTCAGAAATGGTGCAGAGTAAAGCGTACGTTTGCCCAGATGGGAATTTACATGAAATAACCACTTTGTAGGATTCCTATGTGAATGTATCTGATTCATTAATGCGTTTATTTTTTATCTCTATTCATCCCTTTGTTTTCTTTGGCTAATTCTAGGACACGTCCCAAATGACATCCTATTCCCAATGTAGTGCACTACTTCCCATAGGGCCCTGGTCAAAAAGAAGTGCACATAGGGAATAGTGTGCCATTTGGGATGCTGTGCACATAGGGAATAGTGTGCCATTTGGGATGCTGCCCTGGTGTCCTCCCACACACACCGCTGGCACTATCAGTACCGTCTCTCTACTGGGAATAGTGGAACTGTTCAACCAGAACATCGTTCCCATTCTCTCATGTCTTCCATATTTGTGTCATTTTTGTAATTCCAAAAAATAAAGCATTCTTTTATTTTTGCTGTGAGCAGCAAATATGAGCCTTTACGGTGTGACATTTGCAACATTTACTCTGCTGATCAATGCAAGTTTGTATTAATTCATTTGTTCTTTTATGATCCTTTCATTTAAGACTGTTCTGCTGTTCTCAGTACACCCACGTCAGCCAGCCTAATACTGTTCCAGGAATCTATGCACGAGGATTATCAGATGAATTTACATTTTAACAGCACCAAGGTCATTGCTGAGGTTGGTCTTAATCTGTTTTGCTGTGTGCTTATTGCTTACTCATTGTTTCCTTCCCTTTTTCACAGGTGATGGAGACCAAAAACATGCTCTACTTGGTGACAGAGTATGCCAAAAACGGGGAGATTTTCGGTAAGTGAAGCAGACGTACCACGTGAATTTGTACCCGACTGGAAACAATGTCAAACAATTTTAGCTGAAAGATTTTTTTGTCATGTGTTGTCACCTCTCCTCTCCTGTTAGTTATATTGTGTACTTGCCTGCTGTAGCCTATACGCTGTGTACAAAACATTAACAACACCTGCTCTTTCCATGTCATAGACTGATCAGGTGAATCCAGGTGAAAGCAATGATCCCTTATTCATGCAACTTGTTCAATATATTTCAATCAGTGTAGATGAAGGGGAGGATTTTAAGCCTTGAGAGATTTGAGACATGGTTTGTGTATGTGTGCCATTGAGGGTGAATTGGCAAGACAAAAGATTTAAGTGCCTTTGAACCGGGGGCATGGTAGTGCAGTGGTTCCCAAACTGTGTTGGCGGGGCTTTCTTGAAAGTTGTAATAGTAGAATGCACAAGGTGCAATTTCAAAATTGGGTAGTGCGTCATCAGTTCCTCTTGTCATGTCAGTCATTGCATACGTTCGAGAGCTTTTATAACTTGTAAGAAATGTCCGGATCAACTAGCCCATGTCAGCTAATGTTTTTTAGCCCATAGATTTTATTTGTAATGTTTTAGTCACTCAAATATCACATGAATACACATTATACATGGCAAAATGTATAAAATTACCTAAAGATTTGCTTTGAAACTGCGGAATGTTCTCTGCAGCCCATGACAAAATGTGTAGAATTGCTTGAAATAGGCTTTAAACCGGCAACATTTTCTCTCCGCCAACCAGAGGGGTGTGAATAGTTTTGTGTCATGAACCGTGCTTGTGCCCATAGAAATAAATGTGGCACGCACACAGGGGTGGCGCAAAATGTTCCCCAATGCTGGAAGGGTGGCCTGAATGAAAAGGTTTGGGAACCCCTGTGGTAATGGGTGCCAGGTGCACTGGTTTGAGTCAAGAACTGCAATGCTGATGCGTTTTTTTTCACGCTCAATAGTTTGCTGTGTGTATCAAGAATGGTCCACTACCCAAAGGACGTCCAACCAACTTGACACAACTGTGGGAAGTAGTGGAGTTAACATTGGCAAGCATCCCCGTGGAACACTTTCACACTTTGTAGAGTCCATGCCCTGACGAATTGAGGCTGTTCTGAGGGCATTGAAGGTCCTCAAGAACACAGTGGCCTCCATCATCCACCACCAAGACTCTTCCTAGAGCTGGCCACACTGAGCATTCGGGGGGAAAGGCCTTGGTCAGGGTGGTGACCAAGAACCCGATGGTCACTCTGATAGAGCTCCAGAGTTCCTCTGTGGAGATGGGAGAACCTTCCAGAAGGACAACCATTTCTGCAGCATTCCACCAATCAGGCCTTTATGGTAGAGTGGCCAGACAGAAGCCACTCCTCAGTAAACGGCACATGACAGCCCACTTGGAGTTTGCAAAAGGCACCTAAAAGGACACTCGGACCATGTGAAACAAGTTTATCTGGTCTGAATGCCAAGTGTCACGTCTGGAGGAAACCTGGCACCATCCCTACTGGAAGCATGGTAATGAAAGCATCATGCTGTGGGGATGTTTTTCAGCTGCAGGGACTGGGAGACTAGTCAGGATCGAGGGAAAGATGAACGGAGCAAAGTGCCGCGAGATCTTTGATGAAAACTTGCTCCGGAGCGCTCAGGACCTCCGACTGGGGGGCGAAGGTTCACCTTCCAACAGGAGATCGACCCAAAGCACACAGCCAAGACAATGTAGGAGTGGCTTCGGGACAAGTCTCTGAATGTCTTTGAGTGGACCGGACTTGAACCCGATTGAACATCTCTGGAGAGAGCTGAAAATAGCTGTGCAGCGACGCTCTGTATCCAACCTGAAAGAGCTTGAGAAAATCTGCAGAGAAGAATTTGAGAAACTCCTCAAATACACGTATGCCAAGCTTGTAGTGCCATACCCAAGAAGACTCAAGGCTGTAATCGCTGCCAAAGGTGCTTCAACAAAGTACTGAGTAAAGGCTCTGAATACTTATGTAAATGTGATATTTACTTAATTTTCAAAAAAACTTTTTGCTTTGTCATTATGGGGTATTGTGAGTAGGTTGATGAGGAAAAAATCTATTTAAATCAATTTTAGAATAAGGCTGTAACATAACAAAATGTGGGAAAAGTAAAGGGGTCTGAATACTTTCCAAATGCGTTGTATGTTACTGATTGGCTTTTACGTAATCAAAAGGGAAGGCTTCTTTTGTCTGTTGAAGGACGGGCAATAGGGAAAAGGAATGCCTCCACCTGTTGTGAGATGATTTGATTAAATGTTCCCTCGAGTTCCCCACCATTTGCATATCTTGCCCCAAAGCTTACTTTCAGTGAAGATTGATTGTCGTAGGTGAGAACCTTTGTGTTAAACCCATATAATTAGAATTCTATGATTGTGACTCATTCGATAGATAGATAGTCTAGGAAATCATCTCTAAAATCACTATGTTTTGACTTAGTTTGTCCTAAGACCATTGTTTACATTGTTGTGCCACTTGGATGGCACCCACCGGAGCAGGGAGAGGGCAAGGAGGCGGCGCGGGTTAGTAGCGCTTGTCTGGCCTCCATATTCAGTTTAGAAGTCAGTCAAAACAGGCTTTCTTCAATACCCGTCTGTATCTGTACAGAGTTGATACAGGCTTACCTGTCCGTTCTATATGCCCACCATATAAGATGGAATCTAAACCTAAGATAATATCGTATGATATAGGTAAAGATGTGAAAAGCACGTAAGCGAAGTTCGCTTTTGCACAGTACATGGATGTCACAGACAGGCCTTCTTCCCAACGCAAGCCATGTCATTTGTGTATGTTCTCTATAGTTATGTACTTGAAAATGTATCAATTGACCATTTGGGCAGACTTTGAGCAGTAATGCAATGGTTCATTGGATCAGTCTAAAACTTTGCACATACACTGCAATCTAAATTACATCTAGACTCCTAAGTGATATAATGGCATTTATCTTTAATTTCAAAGATGATATTTTATCAGATCTAATGTGTTCTACATTAATTTCACATTTCCACAAACGGTATCAAGAATATGCATATCCTTGCTTCAGGTCCTGAGCTATATGCAGTTAGATTTGGATATGTCATTTAGGCGGGTTTTTTTTTTAAGGGTCCGATCCTCTACACTATTATTGCATGGAACTTATTATTTGACTGTTTAAGCAAATTTGTACTCCTGCACTTATTTAGGCTTGCCATAACAAAGGTGTTGAATACATTTCAGATTTTCACTTTTAATTAATTTGTAAAAATGTCTAAAAACATAATTCCATTATGGGTGGGGGGGTGTGTGTGTGTGTGTGTGTGTGTGTGTGTGTGTGTGTGTGTGTGTGTGTGTGTGTGTGTAGGCCAGTGACCCAACATCTCAATATAATATATTTTAAATTCAGGCTGTAACTCAACAAAATGTGGAATAAATCCAGTAGTGCGAATACTTTCTGAAGGCACTGTATGTTTTTCGTGTTGCATTTAAAAAAAAAAAAAAAAAATGTACACACACACACTTCTTAGGGTGTGTGATTTTGCCTAGTCAGAGTAATGCATGTTTACAGAGGTTCAGGAGGAGGGAAATGTAGCAATGATTTACATCAAGTGGTTGATGCCTTTTGGATGGTCATCACTGTGTGTGGGTGTGCGCACAAAGCAGCGATACTGCACTAAATAAACAAACTGTGTGTTTGACACTGCGTCTCCCCGTGCCTGGGTTATGCCAGGGCCAAGCTCAGAGCTGACACTGGTGTTGATTCTAACAGCCATCTTGTTTTCACCACGACTGATAATGAAGGGTACAGAGTAGGGGCGAGTGAATGGGACAAAGACGACGGCATTGATACCATGGAGTGCATCCCAAATGACACCCTATTCCCTTTTCAGTGCACTTCTTTTGACCAGGGCCCTTAATGTGTGCACTACATAGCGTGCCATTTGGGACTCTTTCTGGGGCTGTATTGGCTTCTGTGGCGCTTGGAAGACTTGTCTTGCAATCAGCCCATTATGATAGAAATAGACTGGGCTTGATTGTGCGCTCAGTACATTGGGTAACTTCGTTTCAGAGAATCCTTAGATTGCTTCGCAGATCATGTCTAGGTATTACAGAACCATTTTGTCCCCACTTATTGTGCTGTAAGTCCTGATTGCGCAATGTAATATGGTTAGGTAATGCATTTATATGCCGTCTCCATCAACATCATCACTGAGATTGACAGATACACAGCAAGCAGCACAATAGCTGACGTAAGTAAACAGGATTATAATGTTCTGTTTTCTTCCACTATAAACAGACATCCCTTCCACTTAACATCAATTTAAAGATCCACCAAGCTACATTTGTACAACTTGACTGAGTAGCTGGCTGTCAAGTAGCGTCATTTAAAGCCCCAGTTCTTTACCCAATCACCAGAAAGCACTTCACCCATCTACGCCTACCCCGGTCAACAGCCCTGCACCCCCCACAGCAACTTGCCCAAGCCTCCCCCATTTCTCCTTTACCCAAATCCAGATAGCCGATGTTCTGAAAGAGCTGCAAAATTTGGACCCCTACAAATCAGCCGGGCTAGACAATCTGGACCCTCTCTTTCGAAAATGATCCGCCGCAATTGTTGCAACCCCTATTACTAGCCTGTTAAACCTCTCTTTCGTATTGTCTGAGATCCCCAAAGATTGGAAAGCTCTTCAAAGGGGGAGACACTCTAGACCCAAACTGTTACAGACCTATATCTATCCTACATTTCTAAGGTCTTCAAAAGCCAAGTTAACAAACAGATCACCGACCATTTTCGAATCCCACCGTTCTCCGCTATGCAGTCTGGTTTCCGAGCTGGTCATCGGTGCACCTCAGCCACGCTCAAGGTCCTAAACGATGTCATAACCACCATCGATTAGAGACTATACTGTGCAGCTGTATTCATCGACCTGGCCAAGGCTTTCGACTCTGTCAATCACCACATTCTTATCGGCAAACTCAACAGCCTTGGTTTTTCAAATGACTGCCTCGCCGGTTTCACCAACTACTTCTCAGATAGAGTTCAGTGTGTCAAATCGGAGGGCCTGTTGTCCGGACCTCTGGCAGTCTCTATGGGGTGCCACAGGGTTCAATTCTCGGGCCGTCTCTTTTCTCTGTATACATCAATGATGTCGCTCTTGCTGCTTGTGATTCTCTGATCCACCTCTACGCAGACGACACCATTCTGTATACTTCTGGCCCTTCTTTGGACACTGTGTTAACTAACCTCCAGACAAGCTTCAATGCCATACAACTCTCCTTCTGTGGCCACCAACTGCTCTTAAATGCAAGTAAAACTAAATGCATGCTCTTCAACCGATCGCTGCCTGCACCTGCCCGCCCGTCCAGCATCACTACTCTGGAGTGTTCTGACTTAGAATATGTGGACATCTACAACTAGCTAGGTGTAATACCTGTAAACTCTCCTTCCAGACTCACATTAAGCATCTCCAATCCAAAATTACATCTAGAATCAGCTTCCTATTTTGCAACAAAGCATCCTTCACTCATGCTGCCAAACACACCCTCGTAAAACTGACTATCCTACCGATCCTTGACTTTGGTGATGTCATTTACAAAATATCCTCCAACACTCTACTCAGCAAATTGGATGTAGTCTATCACAGTGCCATCCGTTTTGTCACCAAAGCCCCATATACTACCCACCACTGCGACCTGTATGCTTCATATTCGTCGCCAAACCCACTGGCTCCAGGTCATCTACAAGTCTTTGCTAGGTAAAGCCCCGCCTTATCTCAGCTCACTGGTCACCATAGCAGCACCCACCCGTGCACGAGCTCCAGCAGGTATATTTCACTGGTCACCCCCAAAGCCAATTCCTCCTTTGGCTGCCTTTCCTTCCAGTTCTCTGCTGCCAATGACTGGAACGAATTGCAAAAATCACTGAAGTTGGAGACTCATATCTCCCTCTCTAACTTTTAAGCACCAGCTGTCAGAGCAGCTCACAGATCACTGCACCTGTACATAGCCCATCTGTAAATAGCCCATCCAACTACCTCATCCCCATACTGTTATTTCTTTTTTTTGCTCCTTTGCACCCAATATCTCTACTTGCACTTTCATCTTCTGCACATCTGTCACTCCAGTGTTTTAATTGCTAAATTGTAGTTATTTCGCCACTATGGCCTATTTATTGCGTTACCTCCCTTATCATACCTCATTTGCACACACTGTATATAGGCTTTTCTATTGTGTTATGGACTGTATGTTTGTTTATTCCATGTGTAACTCTGTGTTTGTGTCGCACTGCTTTGCTTTATCTTGGCCAGGTCGCAGTTGTAAATGAGAACTTGTTCTCAACTGACCTACCTGGTTAAATAAAGGTGAAATTAATTTAAAAAAAATGTTTAAATCACTGTTTAGAAGTTAATTTTATAAGCCTACTGCTCTCGGTCTGTGTCCATCCAGCTTTGTCCCAGACTCTGAGTGTCAACTAGCTAGTTGTCTGGGAGCAGATCTAGTCTGTCCATCCCATAGAATTACTAGAACGGACGTTCCTATACAAGTCAATGACTTAAACCGTTTCAATAGGTCTATTTCTATGATCCATCCATCCCAGCCCTATGGAGTTGGAGTCTGGCAGGGTAGTGGGTGCCGGACACAGTGAAAGGCCATTCCAACCTGTCTGCTGGCTAGTGAGCATCACCCACCCACCCAGCGCTGCGGGAGTGGATCAAACCTGGAGAAATTGGGTCAACCACAAATAATGAGGAGGAGCGGCAGAACAGAACCGCCAGGCAGAGGAGAGGGGGGAGAGAGGAAGGGAATGTCCATTTGAATTTGGAAAGGGGGTGAAAAAATGTAGGCCATGCATATTAAAATGAAAACTGCCAGAGAGTGGGTGGGTTTTATTGACTAGGCCTGAACACATCTGTCTTCTTGATAGAGTGCCCCGGCGAGATTCATTTTGCCTGTCAACTTCTTTTGTCTGCTGCAATAGTTGTCTATGATGTTTTTTTTCTTCGGTTACTCAGTAGGTATCGGTGTTTTTTGTCTGAGCTGAAAAGGCTTGGCTATACTGTTGACTCACCCAGCTGACACTTATCATCTCTTTGCTGGCTTATTTGACCTGGGGCCTTCTCGGTAAGTGTTGAATTGTGTAGCCTATGGGTACGTCTTTACTTCAGCACTAAGTTTCAGGAAAATACATTTTGGAGCTGAGATGTTGAAGGAGGGAGAGTGGGAGAGCATTGTTATTGCCCTTGTTCAGTGGGCAGGCTCTGCTTGGCTGTCTGGATGCTGGCCAGCACAGAAATTTACGGACGCCGGGTCCTGCTCTCGCTCGGCTCTCCAATCTCTTCTAAACCTGAGCAGCTGTTAAGAGATTACACATCTCCCCAACAGACCTGGAACGCGGTGCTCTTCTGAGCTTTTTCCTCATTGTTTTTAACACCTTGTCCTAGATCTGTGATTCATCACTCACACCCCCCCCTTCTCCCCCTCTCTTTCTCCCAAAATGCAACACTTCTTTGACTGAGTACACCTGACTGTGCTGCCATGTTGTCGGTCCTCCTCCTTGCCCCTTCTGACGTTCAAGCAGTGCATTACTCATCCATCCACTGGAACAGATTAGGCTAACATTGAAGCTGAAGGTCTGGTTTGCCAGAGCTGGTTTACCTTCTGGCTAGTACAGTGCCTATAGAAAGTCTACGCCCCCCCCCCCCTTGAACTTTTTTTCCCATTTTGTTGCGTTACAAAGAGGGATTAAAATGTATTTTTCTGTCAACGATCTACACAAAATACTCTGTCAAAGTGGAAGAATTCTAACATTTTATAAAGATTAATAGAAAAAAAACACACAAATACCTTGGTTAGATAAGTATTCCCCCCCCACCCCAGTCAATACATGTTAGAAATACTTTTTGGCAGTGATTACAGCTGTCAGTCTTCTTGGGTAAGTCTCACAGCTGTGAGCTTTGCAGACCTGTATTGTGCAATATTTGCCCGTAAGTCACTCCAGTGTAGATTTGGATTTGTGTTGTAGGTTATTGTTCTGCTGAAAGGTGAATTCCTCTCCCAGTGTCTGGTGTAAAGCAGACTGAAGCAGATTTTCCTCTAGGATTTTGCCTGTGCTTAGCGCCATCCCATTTCTTTTCATCCGGAATAATTCCCCCGTCTTTGCCTATGTCAAGCATACACATACCATGCTGCAGCCTCCACCATGTTTGAAAATAAGGGGGCTGAGTGTTGTTTTTGGATTATTATTTTCTGTATAGGCTTCCTTTTCACTCTGTCATTTAGGTTAATGTGGAATCACTACAATGTTGTTGAGCCATCCTCAGTTTTCTCCCATCACAGCCATTGAACTCTATAGCTGTTTAAAATCACCAATGACCTCATGATGACACCTAAGCAGTTTCCTTCCTGTCCTGCAGCTCAGTTCAGAAGGACGACTGTATATTTTATGTGTCTGGGTGGTTTAGTACATCAGCCACAGTATAATTATTAACTTTCAAAAATCATGTCAACCTCTGATGTGTTTCTCGTAATGTCTATTTCAAAGCAATAGAAAGAGTATGTAACACAGTGAACAACACTTCTATTGTCCAATGTCATGGTGTCAGCTAATTCAAGCCAGACAGATATCCAGGATCCAAAGTCCAGACTTTCTCTAGCGAGGGTTTGGTTAGGTACGATAGGGCAAGAGGCCGCTGTAGGCCTTCTACTCAGTGTATGCAGAGAGGTTTATCGCATAGCTGTGTTGTGTAGCTGCAGCAGCCCTAGCCCACCCAGTCTCTGTATTCAGAGCACCTCGCCACATTCCCATGCCAAGTGCGTTTTTTTCTTTTTAATTAGCGACACGCCACACAGAGAAGCCTCAGTCAAGAGGGGTAACAATATGGAGTTAACCATATGAAGTGAACCATTTATCAGAAGCACTGTCTGTCTATAATGTCACAGTTTCCTGGAACTTTAGCCGTATGCATTCCCATCTGCATGATGAACTCTGTGTATATACGTGAATTATAATTCAGCTTAATGCTTGCTATTGCCCTTGCTCCATCTGTCATTTTTATCCAGCCCTCTTGTTTGAGCACAGGATGGTCAACAGTGTTATTGTGAGGAACATCGACCCCCACCTAAATTACTTGAAATGACACGGACTCTAAAAACCCGAACTCTGGTCGGGCACCTGAAGTGTTCTGTATCGTTAATTTCTTCAACGTAATTCTGCCCTACTGTAGAGGGATATGGGTGCTCATTCCTCTCCGTCTCCTTCCCTCCATGCTATGTGAGGGTGTGAAATACAGAGCTGCATGCACGGCTGCCTGCTGGTTGGAGGTGTGAAGAGTCCGCCATGAAACGTGTTCCCCAGAGGCTGTTGATGAGGCTGAATGGGAAACGATGAATTAGGAATTATTCATTCTCTCCCGCATTATATCTGTTCATGGGCCTGCAGGATTTGAAGGTTGTAATTGGCGGGAGGAAGTCGTAACGAGTTTGATTTGACATTTGCTGATGGTTACAAATTATTTTTAAATGCCACATGCACCGAATACATTTCACCTTAACGTGAAATGCTTATTTGCACCATTTGATTAACTGTTCAGCAGTCTTATGGCTTGGGGATAGAAGCTGTTAAGGAGCCTTTTGGTCCCAGACTTGGTGCTCCGTTACCGCTTGGATAGGGAATTCAGTGTGGATTATACAGCGACAATCATTTTTGGAGTTGCTGTGTGTGTGTGCTCGCATAGACTATTAGCATCATTGAATACTGATTAAAGAAATATGAACAGAATCGAGCCACGATGGCTCCATGATCTTTAGAGATGGACGGGGGGAGTTTTATTTTATTTAAAAAAATATATATATATATATATATATTTTTTTTTACATATAGACTATTCTAGTTGTCAACCAAAACAAGATAAGCCAAGCCCAAAATAGATTCCAAATGTTTGCATTTGTCTCAGGAAAAGGGTGCGTGGCCCAAATTGTTTCCTCCTGTTTGTCCCTCAGAGAGGCAGCGTAAGGGTCAGGACACAAGAGTGTCATACAGCTCTTTGCACAACATTGCAGCAGCCAGGGACATTGGAGTTAGGTCATCTTGGCTCTGACTCGCTCCTTCCCTCCCTCCCCCTCTTATGTGCAATTTTTTATATATCTATATACAGTTGAAGTCGGAAGTTTACATACACTTATTGTAGTCATTAAAACTTTTTTGTTAACAAACTATAGTTTTGGCAAGTCAGTTAGGACATCTACTTTGTGCATGTCACAAGTAATTTTCCCAACAATTGTTTACAGACATATTATTTCACTTATAATTCACTGTATCACAATTCCAGTGGGTCAGAAGTTTACATACACTAAGTTGACTGTGCCTTTAAACAGCTTGGAAAATTACATCATGGCTTTTGAATCTTCTGATAGGCTAATTGACATCATTTGACTGTGGATGTATTTCAAGGCCTACCTTCAAACTTCTTGACATCGTGGGAAAATCAAAAGCAATCAGCCAAGATCTCAGAACATTGTAGACCTCCACAAGTCTGGTTCATCCTTGGGAGCAATTTCCAAACGCCTGAAGGTACCACGTTCATCTGTACAAACAATAGTACGCAAGTATAAACACCATGGGACTACGCTGCAGGAAGGAGACGTGTTCTGTCTCCTAGAGATGAATGTACTTTGGTGTGAAAAGTGCAAATCAATCCCAGAACAACAGCAAAGGAAGATGCTGGAGGAAACAGGTACAAAAGTATCTATATCCACAGTAAAATTAGTCCTATGTCGACATAACCTGAAAGGCCGCTCAGCAAGGAAGAAGCCACTGCTCCAAAACCGCCAGAAAAGCCAGACCTAAGGTTTGTAATGTCCTCTGGTCTGATGAAACAAAAATAGAACTGTTTGGCCATAATGACCATCGTTATGTTTGGAGGAAAAAGGGGGAGGCTTTCAAGCCGAAGAACACCATCCCAACCGTGAAGCACGGGGGTGGCTGCATCATGTTGTGGGGGTGCTTTGCTGCAGAAGGGACTGGTGCACTTCACAAAATAGATGGCATCACGAGGAATGTGTTATGTGGATATATTGAAGCAACATCTCAAGACATCAGTCAGGAAGTTAAAGCTTGGTTGCAAATGGGTCTTCCAAATGGACAATGACCCCAAGCATACTTCCAAAGTTTTGGCAAAATGGCTTAAGGACAGCAAAGTCAAGGTATTGGAGTGGCCATCACAAAGCCCTGACCTCAATCATATAGAAAATTTGTGGGCAGAACGGAAAAAGCATGTGCGAGCAAGGAGGCCAACTAACCTGACTCAGTTACACCAGCTCTGTCAGGAGGAATGGGCCAAAATTCACCCAACTTATTGTGGGAAGCTTGTGGAAGGCTACCCGAACCGTTTGACCCATGTTAAACAATTTAAAGGCAATGATACCAAATACTAATTGAGTGTATGTAAACTTCTGACCCACTGGAAATGTGATGAAAGAAATAAAAGCTGAAATAAATAATTCTCTGCTATTATTCTGACATTTCACATTCTTAAAATAAAGTGGTGATCTGAACTACTAGGATTAAATGTCAGGTATTGTTAAAAAAAATACTGAGTTTAAATGTATTTGGCTAAGGTGCATGTAAACTTCCGACTTCAACTGTATATATGTATATCTTTTTTTTGTCTAACCTTTATTTAACTAGGCAAGTCAATTAAGAACAAATTCTTATTTTATAATGATGGCCAAACCCTCCCCTAACCCGGACGACACTGGGCCAATTGTGCGCCTCCCTATGAGACTCCCGATCACGGCCGGTTGTGATACAGCCCGGGATCAAACCAGGTTCTGTAGTGACGCTTCTAGCGCTGAGATTCAGTGCTTTAGACCGCTGCGCCACTCGGGAGCCCTTTTATTTCCTCATGCACAAACAGGCCAGTTCTGAGTAACCTCCCTCCTAGTTCCTCCTTGAGCTAGCTGATGAGGAAATAAATTGGTCAATCCCTTCATTTTGAATGTATTCTGTTTTCTATGTGTTAAAGTAGGCATAGGCTATAATGTGTTTCACTACCCAGCGGAGCAGTCTCTGCGTTAGTTGGGCCTGTTAGGGCTGGGTCTGTGGGCTTTGCTGGCCGAGGGCCAGGGGGCTGACCAAGCACTCCTGGGTGTGGTGACTGACCGCATGATTACATCCATGCGGGGGATGTTTACTCTGCTGCATCGACCCGATCACAGAATCACAGGCCAGGCTCCTTATTGTGGCTCATCACTGTCCTTGTCCTCTGTCGGCTGGCTGTCTGGCCGGGAGAAGGGTGGTTACTGTAAGAGTAGTTGAGAGAGCTGAGGTATTCCATGCCTCTGTGATTGTACTCTACAAACATGGATATGGCTTAATAAACCCAAATGGATTTGTACTAGCCTATTACTGTTCAGGCATGAGCAGAGTGGTGATTCTATTAGTTACACACTGATGGATTTGGTCTAATATGTAGTCTAGCAAGCCTTAGCTAGGAAGAGTACTTTGAGAACACATAGGCCTACATGTTTGAGGCCTTTGCATCCTAGCCACCCCTGATTTGAATGTAAGCCAGCTGAACTTATGACTCTAACTCTCTCCCGCTCTCTAGACTACCTGGCCAAACACGGGAGACTGAGCGAGCTGGAAGCGCGGCGCAAGTTCTGGCAGATCCTGTCAGCGGTGGAGTACTGCCACAACCGTAACATAGTCCACCGAGACCTGAAGGCTGAGAACCTGCTGCTGGACGGACACATGAACATCAAGATAGCAGGTAGGCGGTCGGTGCATTAAAGCCAGAAGTTTTGTCTGTTTTTTTCCTGATCCCATTACCTGTGGCGTTTTTGTCAGTTTTGCAACCCTACTCTTAGTGTTTCAGGGTTACCTAAGAATAATCTTGGAATTGCCAGTGGGATGGACTGTATGAGAGTTTCACAAAGTCATGAAGAACCTGTAAATCGACACAGGCCAAGAAAATGTAAACCAAGTCTTTTATATTGCAGTGAGAACAACTTCACAACTTGTTTTGATCAGAACATTGCTGTTGGATTACATGGCCAGGAGCAATGACCTCAGCCACGGTTCAGTTCTGAAATGTCTAACGACCAGAGCAGGCCATTTGCACTGTGTTGAGAGGTAACCAAAGTCCCCTAGCTAAATGAGGGAAGCAGGAGCTGAAGCTAGGCCGTACTGCACAGAGCCCTGGGCTGCTGTTGCGTTATCAGGAAGATGGCATTTTGAGCGGGCCAGTGAAAAATGTCATCGAGCATCTGGGAGAGTGCCGGGCGAGAAGGTGTGTTCTGAGCTTCAGACACCGTGACACAATGTGCGCATGCCCACAGAGTCCCTGTGGTCCTGCTCCAGGGGTGTTAGATCTAGGCTAGTCCGGACAGTGACTGATGGAGAGAGAGAGACTTGGCCGGGGCTTCCTAAGAAGCCTGTTTTCCCTTCCTTGGCCGTGTTCATTAGGGCAGGAATGGAAAATGTTTCCAAACACTTTTCAGCTGAAAATGAAAATGAGTCCCTGTAGTTCCTCCTCGGTTTTAGTCAGTTTTGTTCTGTTTGTTGTCTAATGAACACAACCCAGTTTGTCTCTCTGGATGTAAAAGAAGATGATCAGTTGTTGTGAATGGTGGCGGGTGGTTGTTGTTATTACCAAAGGCAATTTCGCCACCACAATAACTCAAATCCAATTGTTGGGGAAGGTACACTTATTTGGAGAAACTGACCAATGAAACTACATTTAACCTAGGATTACAAATACATCAGGCAGGCATACAAGAACATTGGTACATCCTGTGCTTTGCTTGGCTTAGATGAGGAAGTTTGTTGTTTTGTTCGAGTCTCTCTGGATTTAAAAGAGACTCACTGCACAGAGAAACAGATAAATATTCCCCCAGTGATATTTAACCCCTTGTTTTACCTCACCGAAGGACATTGTGTGATTCATGTTTCATCCTCAAATAAGAGGATTTACTGCCACACTAGTCCCCCTTTTTAAAGGTCTCCTTTTGTATACCCAGAACTGCCCGGGTGGTCAGTCGCTCAGAAGCTCTGTGGTGGTTGATGGTCAGTCAAGGAAAGGTCACCCAAGTGCCAGGCAGCGGGGGGTGTTGCCTTTGTTTCCACTTCAAAGAGTGTGCGTGCGTGCGTGCGTGCGTGCGTGCGTGCGTGCGTGCGTGCGTGCTCAGCACGTTCTAAGAAGCAGCCAGATCATGCACTTATCAGTAAGCCTCTTAAATGGATTGGTTCTGCTGCTGCAGCAAACAACATTTGATCACAGGGGTACATTGCTCGCCCCCCCTTCACCCATACTATGTCTTGTTTTATTGTTCATGGACCAAGCTGAAAGGCCACCCGCTACACAGAATAACATGTTGAAGGTGCAGGTGTTATATCATCATTCAGCCACCCCCTCATTCATCCTCCCCAGTGGTGAAAGTCATTTGATATGGCCAACATGCATGCTTTTGTACCTCAGACAGGATGATACTCACCCACAGACACATTCCCCCAGCTGTATAAATCTCCATAGTAAGCTGAGCTCTCTATGCACTTGTATCAACTTGCGCAAGGGCACATCGCATTATCCCTCATTATAAACACACAACCACTGTTGGCTACTAGCTAGCGTTGACCCCCCCACCACCCCCCACCCCTGTGTGAGTAGACACGTTAGGCTAATATTTGGAACAGGAAGTAGTCTAGATAGTGTCTACATCCCAAATTACACTTTATTCTTAATGTAGTGCACTACTTTTGACCAGAGCCCTGCTCAAAAGTAGTGCACTTAATAGGGAAAAATAATCCATTTGGGACACAGAGTAATCGGGGCTGGACGTGGCGTTGCACAGCCCACCGTCCACACATAGCGAGCCCCTGGCCTGTTGGGAACATTGACGTCAGCCAGCCGCGCTGCTCAATATGCAGCCCGCAAAGTGGGTCAGCTCCTCTGATAAGTCCTCATGCCTTCCTTACTCTGCCTTAACATGACTCTCACCGTCATATCATTATCTCGCCTAGTCTATTTTTTTACATTTATTTAACCTTTATTTAACTAGGCAAGTCAGTTAAGAACACATTTTTACTTACAATGACGACCTAGGAACAGTGGGTTAACTGCCTTGTTCAGGGGCAGAACGGCAGATTTGTACCTTGTCAGCTCGGGGATTCGATCTAGCAACCTTTCGGTTACTGGTCCAATGCTCTAACCACTAGGCTACCTGCCGCCCCATTAAATCTACAACTTAATCTACAACTTACTTGTAGGCTTGAGGTGTAGGATTGACCGCTTCTTTTGTCTCTAGTTCAAATGTAGCCTAAAGCCATGGCTAAATCTAGACGTACGTATACCGTGCCTTCACCTCTTAAAATGTTCACATTTTGACCTTGATGCAGTTGCATTGCTAGAGCCAATTTTTCATGTGAGGTATAAAAAAAAGGGGGGGGGGGGGAACATGTTTCAGATTATTATCATTCAGTAAACCCAGATTCACAGTATAACTAGAATATAATCCAGACGTGCATGGGATGGATTCGTGTACATTTTAGATGACGGTTAAGAAACCTTGTGTTTTTAGCTAGGCTAGTCAATGGCGTTGCTGCCCTGCGTGTGCTGTGCAGTCTGTGGTACACATCACACAGGGGTTCCTTTTGCTGGTAATTGCCGGCTTTTGCCCCCCCCCCCCCCCCCCCCCCCAAAAAAGATATTTTTTTAAATAAATCTGTTGCCGGCCAAAATGACTGGGAGAAAAATGCTTTTTATTCATTGATGGAAATACCAGTTGATATAAATACATTTGACCGTCATGCTTTTTGGTGTATGGGGTAATTTGCATAATTTAGAGGAATTAAATTGGCCTGTGTATTTTCGTTAGTCATAATGTAGGCTTATCTTATTTATCCAGCACAACTATCAGACGCGCACAGCATACAGAGCCAATTTTGAGTGGGATTTCTCCTGCAGCTCCCAGTTGATTGCTGCTGGAGTAAAACATGTGCTTTTATAAGCCTATTCATTGCGCAACAATTCTAAAGGCAATCGCATGTTAAAAACAGTTTTGGTGCACAATTAAAATGCGCAATTAAAATGAAAAGTTTTATTTCTCAACTGTTCATTGAAGCACACCTCCCATTCAAGTGCAGGCAACAGGCTATCATATCAGCGTGTCACCCACCACTTTACAATGTGAGCTGGAGGCAGTATGCACTTTGAAATTATATGTAATTGTTTGAAACCTGAAAGTTTTATTTCATGTTATGAGGTATGTCTTACCTTGCTTCAAAGTAGCCTATAGGCAAAATACGACCATGGACTTGAAGGCAATTATTTTATAAAGACTTCATAGGCGGTGCATGAGTTTCAAGTTTGGGGAAGATTACAATTTATTCTACTGTTCTGCGTGCCAGTTAGGATTTTATGTGCATTATCATGGAACTGTTCATTTCAATAATAATTTATTTTTTAAATAGCTTACTGTGAGGAATTATAGTTTTAATATATTGTCATTCGCAATGGATGTTAAAAAAACACTTTCCTACATTTCCGAGCAGCAGGCCAGGTACGACTATGCGTGCTCAGGCTCCCTAAACATTATCAGGACAGAGAAACGGGGGTGTTCATCTTAAGATGAATGCACTACGCCGCTCTGGATAACACTGTCTGCTACGTGACTAAAATCTCAAATGAGTACAGAAGGGGACTAAGCATGTTGAGGGTCAACATGAGGGGCCCGTGTTGAGGGTCAACGTGGCGGATGTGTTGTCTACCCTCACCACTTGGGGACGGCCTATCAAGAAGTCCAGGATCCAGTTGCAGTGGGAGGTGTTAAATTCCAGGATCCTGAGCTTAGTGATGAGCTTGTAGGACACTATCATGTTGAATGCTGAGCAATAGGGAGCCCTCCCTTCAGCAAATCCGACCACGACTCAATCTTGCTCCTACCGTCCTCAAACAGGATGTACCCATGACTAGAACCATTCAACGCTGGTCTGACCAATCGGAATCCACGCTTCAAGATTGTTTTGATCACACGGACTGGGAAATCTACCGGGCAGCCTCAGAGAATAACATTGATCTATACACTGGCTCTGTGAGTGAGTTTATAAGGAAGTGCATTGGAGATGTTGTGACCATTAAAACCTACCCTAACCAAAAACCATTGATGGATGGCGGCAAAACTGAAAGCGCGAACCACCGCATTTAACCATGGAAAGAAGACTGGGAATATGTCTGAATATAAACAGTGTAGTTATTCCATCCGTAAGGCATTCAAAGAAGCGAAATGTTGGTATAGGGACAAAGTGGAGTCGCAATTAAATGGCTCAGACACGAGAAGTATGTGGTAGGGTCTACAGGAAATCACGGACTACAATGTAGAAAACCAGCCACGTCATAGACACCGACGTGCTGCTTCCAGACAAACTAAACACCTTCTTTGCTCGCTTTGACCAACAGTCAAGGAGAGGTCCTTCTCCGTGGCTGACGTGAGTAAGACATTTAAACGTGTTAACCCTCGCAAGGCTGCTGGCCCAGACTGCATCCCTAGCCGCGTCCTCAGCATGCGCAGACCAGCTGGCTGGTGTGTTTACGGACATATTCAATCGCTCCCTATCCTAGTTTGCTGTCCCCACATGCTTCAAGATGGCCACCATTGTTCCTGTACCCAAGAAGGCAAAGATAACTGAACTAAATGACTACCGCCCTGTAGCACTCACTTCTGTCATCATGAAGTGCTTTGAGAGACTAGTCAAGGATCATATCACCTCCACCTTACCTGCCACCCTAGACCCACTTCAGTTTGCATACCGCCCCAACAGGTCCACAGACGATGCAATCACACTGCACACTGCCCTATCCCAAGAGGAATATGTATGTAAGAATGCTGGTCATTGACTACAGCTCAGCAATCAACACCATAGTACCCTCCAAGCTCATCATTAAGCTGGAGGCCCTGCATATCATCCCTGCCCTGTGCAATTGAGTCCTGGACTTTCTGAAGGGCCGCCCCCAGGTGGTGAAGGTAAGAAACAACATCTCCACTTCGCTGACCCTCAACACTGGGTCCCCACAAGGGTGGGTGCTCAGCCCCCTCCTGTACACCCTGTTCACCCATAACTGCGTGGCCATGAACGCCCCCAACTTAATCATCAAGTTTGGAGAACGACACAACAGTTGTGTGGGCACTCAGTGTGGTATCAGGAAAACAACCTCTCACTCAACGTCAACAAAACAAAGGAGATTATCATAGACTTCAGGAAACAGCAGAGCACCCCCCCAATCCACATCGAAGGGACAGCAGTGGAGAAGGTGGAGCGTTTTAAGTTCCTCTGTGTACACATCACAGACAAACTGAAATGGTCCACCCACACAGCGCCTCTTCAACCTCTGTCACCTAAAACCCTGACAAACTTTTACAGATGCACAATTGAGAGCATCCTGTCGGGCTGTATCACCGCCTGGTACGCAAACTGCATCGCCCTCAACCGCAAGGCTCTCCAGAGGGTGGTGCAGTCTGCACAACGCATCACCGGGGGCAAACTACCTGCCCTCCAGGACACCTACAGCACCCGATGTCACAGGAAGGCCAAAAAAGAGAATCAAGGACAACAACCACCCGAGCCACTGCCTGTTCACCCCGCTACCATCCAGAAGGCGAGGTCAGTACAGGTGCATCAAAGCGGGGACCGAGAGACTGAAAAACAGCTATCTCAAAGCCATCAGACTGATAAACAGCAATCACTAACTCCGAGAGGCTGCTGCCTACATAGACTCACTAGTCACTTTAAACAATGCCACGTTAATAATGTTTACATATCTTACATTACTCATCTCATATGGATATACTGTATTTTATACCATCTATTGCATCTTGCCTATGCCGCTCGGCCATCGCTCATCCATATATTTATGTGTACATATTGTTATTCTATCCCTTTCAACTTGTGTGTATTTGGTAGTTGTTGGGGATTGTTAGATTACTTGTTAGATATTACTGCACTGTCGGAACTAGAAGCACAAGCATTTCGCTACACTCGCATTAACATCTGCTAACCATGTGTATGTGACCAATAAAATGTGATTTGATTTTGATTTATAGTCAATGAACAGCGTTCTCACGTAGGTGTTCCTCTTGTCCAGGTGGGAGAGGGCAGTGTGGAGCGCAATAGAGTGTGTCATCTGTGGGACGGTATGCAAATTGGAGGGGGCCCAGGGTGTCTGGGATGATGGTTTTGATGTAACCCATGACCAACCTTTCAAAGCATTTCATGGCTACAGATGGGAGTGCTACGGGGCGACAGTCATTTAGACAGGTTACCTTGACGTTCTTGGGCACAGGGACTATGGTGCTTTGCTTGAAACATGTAGGTGTTACAGACTGGGTCAAAGAGAGGTTGAAAAGGTCAGTGAAGACACTTGCCAGCTGGTCAGAGCAGGCTCTGAGTACGTGTCCTGGTAATTCTTCTGACCCTGCAGCCTTGTGAATGTTAACCAGTTTAAAGGTTTAACTCACATCGGCTACGGAGAACAATGTCACACAGTCGTCCGGAACAGCTGGTGCTCTCATGCATGGTTCAGTGTTGCTTGCCTCAAAGTGAACATAGAAGGAATTTAGTTTGTCTGGTATGCTCGCATCACTGGACAGCTCGCGGCTGATATTCTCTTTGTAATCCGTAATAGTTTGCAAGTCCTGCCACATCCGACAAGCATCAAAGCCGGCGTAGCAGGATTTGATCTTAGTCCTGTGTTGACATTTTTACTGTTTGATGGCTCGTCAGAAGTCCTAGCGGGATTTCTTATAAGTGTCCGTGATTGATGTGGTAAACTACTCAATGTTATCTTATGAATCCCAGGAACATATTCCAGTCTGTACTAGCGAAACAGTCCTGTAGTTTAGCATCCACTTCAACGGAACCCTTCCGTATTGATCGCATCACTGGTACTTCCTGTTAGTCAAATTTTAGTCTGGAGTACTGCCTATGGGCTTCCCAATGGGCCCTGGTCAAAAGTAGTGCCCTAGAAAGGGAATAGATTGGCGTTTAGGATGCAGACGGGGACACTGCTGCAGCTTGATACGGGTTGATCTTGGACATTGGATCTCATGCTGTCGACAATCACTCGGGGAGGGGTGAGTGCTTCATTTGGCCGGAGCACTGAAGAGACTAAATCAATTTGAAAAGCTGTTGAACACTGCTTTGTGCCACGCAGTCCAACTCTACCTGCCCCCATTACGTAAGCCGCAATATTAATATTTGTATTTGTCGTAACGCGTCTTCTTCCCTCAGCTTTATATAACTGTGATGATGATTAAAAACAAATACTAAAAATAGTTATTCATCTGATAAATGTTAGTTGTTACAACAGGGTCCCTTAACACCGTCGGGCTCCACAGATAACGGTCTCTCCATTCTCATACTCGAGGGCAACGACACTGAAATGTATTCAAATAGAATCTTAAACATAAGGAACAGACGCGAGGGAGTGAGACGGATAGAGAATGAAAAGGAGGGGGGGGCAATTTGCAAAAGTAAAAGCGAGCAGCTTCATACTGGTAAAAGATTTGGCAACTCGTCGTTGGAAGTTGAATTTTAATGAAAGGCAGACTTTTTTTCCCCCCCCGAGTTATGATTAAGATCAAGGTGTAAGTTTGTCTCTCGCTCTCTCGCTCTCTCTTCCTTCCTTGGAACAATCAGAACAGTCATTCTATGAGCTCAAGTCAGTCTCCTGGGAGATGACCTCATGAAGGCCCAGCTAGCCCATCAATGGCCTCAACACACAAATATGTGCATTACATATCGCATTGGCTAAAAATAACCTGCAGGTTGTTCTACTGTGTGACCTAAATAACACCCTATTCTCTATATAGTGTGCACTACTTTTGACCAGAGTTGTGCACACTATATTTTGACCGCGTGCGCACACACATTTGTTTGTTCTAATCTGGAGCTAGCTTTAAAGCTTCCCCTGTGCTACAGGTAGTCAGTGAATCAGCCACCTTCTGATCCTCCGACCCGTCTGCTGTTTCTCCCTCTACCTCGCTCTCTTTCTCCCCGAGTAGTCACTGTTCTGTCTGCATCTCCCCCTGTTCCGAGCCATTCCCTTCCATTGCTCACTCACTCACTCAGCCTGCCAGCCAGCCAAATGTGCCCAGGCAGAACCCTCCATGCTATCTATGGGCAGAAGAACTCAAGGTGAAGGTGTGTAATAATATGAAGTTAACCATGTCATTTTCCCCTTCGTTAGATTTTGGCTTTGGGAACTTCTTCCAGCCCGGGGAGCCCCTGGCCACGTGGTGCGGCAGCCCCCCCTACGCCGCTCCGGAGGTGTTCGAGGGACAACAGTACGAGGGCCCCCAGCTGGACATCTGGGTAAGACAATGCTCTTGTTTGCATCCTAAATGGCATCCCTATTCCCTCAGTAGTGCCCTATTGGCCTTGGTCCCCAGTAGTGCACTATATAAGGAATAGGCTGCCATTTTGGACACACACCTGCTCTGCGATGAATCACAAATACTGCTACTAGTACCTCGGTGTTACACACTGAGTGTCCCAGAACTGACTGCACATTGTCTTTGAAACTGGACCTACTCTCATCATGGGCATTAGAAGCAATAGTGAGGCCAACCAATGTGCTTCAGATCAGATTAAACAAAGAGAAAACTGGGGGAGGTCTGCATCCCAAATGGTACCCTACTCCCCACATAGTGCACTACTTTTGACCAGAGCCCTATCAAAAGCAGTGCGCTGTATAAGGAATAAGTTGCCATTTGGGATGCATCCAAGGTGCTCAACTGAGAGGTGGGAGTTTTTTTGTTAAAAGATACTGGACATGATTTGCGTTGGGGGATCTGATTGTGAATCATCAACCCTTGTCTGCTGATCTATTGTTTGCTTTCCCCCTAAGCCTTGTAGTGTTAAGTGTATGATAATTACATCTTGCCCTAAACCAAATAGCCCTACCTACAGTGGAGGGAAAAAGTATTTGATCCCCTGCTGATTTTGTGCGTTTGCCCACTTACAAAGAAATGATCCGTCCATAATTTTAATGGTAGGTTTATTTGAACAGTGAGAGACAGAATAACAACAACAAAAATCCAGAAAAACGCATATCAAAAATGTTATAAAATGATTTGCATTTTAATGAGGGAAATAAGTATTTGACCCCTCTGCAAAACATGACTTAGTACTTGGTGGCAAAACCCTTGTTGGCAATCACAGAGGTCAGACGTTTCTTGTAGTTGGCCACCAGGTTTGCACACATCTCAGGAGGGATTTTGTCCCACTCCTTTTGCAGATCTTCTCCAAGTCATTAAGGTTTCAAGGCTGAGGTTTGGCAACTCGAACCTTCAGCTCCCTCCACAGATTTTCTATGGGATTAAGGTCTGGAGACTGGCTAGGCCACTCCAGGACCTTAATGTTCTTCTTCTTGAGCCACTCCTTTGTTGCCTTGGCCGTGTGTTTTGGGTCGTTGTCATGCTGGAATACCCATCCACGACCCATTTTCAATGCCCTGGCTGAGGGAAGGAGGTTCTCACCCAAGATTTGACGGTACATGGCCCCGTCAAATGATGCAGTGAAGTTGTCCTGTCCCCTTAGCATAAAAACACCCCCAAAGAATAATGTTTCCACCTCCATGTTTGACGGTGGAGATGGTGTTCTTGGGGTCATAGGCAGCATTCCTCCTCCTCCAAACACGGCGAGTTGAGTTGATGCCAAAGAACTCCATTTTGGTCTCATCTGACCACAACACTTTCACCAGTTGTACTCTGAATCATTCAGATGTTCATTGGCAAACTTCAGATGGGCATGTATATGTATTCTTGAGCAGGGGGACCTTGTGGGCGCTGCAGGATTTCAGTCCTTCACGGCGTAGTATGTTACCAATTGTTTTCTTGGTGACTATGGTCCCAGCTGCCTTGAGATCATTGACAAGATCCTCCCGTGTAGTTCTGGGCTGATTCCTCACCGTTCTCATGATCATTGCAACTCCACGAGGTGAGATCTTGCATGGTGCCCCAGGCCGAGGGATATTGACAGTTTTTTTGTGTTTCTTCCATTTGCGAATAATCGCACCAAATGTTGTCACCTTATCACCAAGCTGCTTGGCATTCCAGCCTTGTGTAGGTCTACAATCTTGTCCCTGACATCCTTGGAGAGCTCTTTGGTCTTGGCCATGGTGGAGAGTTTGAAATCTGATTGATTGATTGATTGCTTCTGTGGACAGGTGTCTTTTATACAGGTAACAAACTGAGATTAGGCGCACTCCCTTTAAGAGTGTGCTCCTAATCTCAGCTCGTTACCTGTATAAAGGACACCTGGGAGCCAGAAATCTTTCTAATTGAGAGGGGGTCAAATAGATGCACTATTAGATTTAGATGCACTATTGTAAAGTGGTTGTTCCACTGGATATAATAAGGTGAATGCACCGATTTGTAAGTCGCTCTGGATAAGAGCGTCTGCTAAATGACTTAAATGTAAATGTTAAATGGGTCAAATACTTATTTCCCTCATTAAAATGCAAATCAATTTATAACATTTTTGACATGCGTTTTTCTGGATTTTTGTTGTTGTTATTCTGTCTCTCACTGTTGAAATAAACCTACCATTAAAATTATAGACTGATCATTTCTTTGTCAGTGGGCAAACGTACAAAATCAGCAGGGGATCAAATACTTTTTTCCCCCCACTGTACCCTCTTTTTCAAAGGTGCCCTGAAAACATCATATGCGAGCATAAGATTTCCCAAACTCTTTTTATAGCCCTCCCTGTTTTACGGCATATTGAACTCACCCTCGCATACATCTAGGTGCCTTTGTACATGATGGATCTAGTTATGTGAGTGTAAAGATTTTTCCCACTGCAGCCCCTGACCTAGTGTGTGTGTGTGTCTGCATGCCTGCCTGCGTGGTTGGGTGTCTCAATGTAGAGTATGGGGGTGGTGCTGTACGTGCTGGTGTGTGGCGCCCTGCCCTTTGATGGCCCCACCCTGCCCGTGCTCCGACAGCGCGTCTTGGAGGGTCGCTTCCGCATCCCCTACTTCATGACAGAAGGTGAGACTCAATAACATAGTGCTTACACCCCAAAAAGGCCTGAAGTAACACCATTGCTCCTATGAAAAAACACCATCCGATGCCAAACAGCAGTCTGTGTTGTTGTTGGAATGGGTTTTGTTCGCTGGTGGATACCAGCAGAGGACATTAAAGGAGCAATATGGCATATGAAAAACAACAAAATGGTCACTCCACAACTTGTTTTGGTAAACTGCTGAGGGATGGGGCTGTAGAATTTTAATCTCCTCGAATCAATGGTGACATAGTTCATTTAATAGTCCCCAAAAATGTATATACTAATCCCGGATTACCCCTTTAACTGGCTGCTTGGAGCTCTTCAGAATCCACTCTGTTGTGTCTCACCACTGCACAGGGGTCTAGCATGCAAGGAAAGCATAGACCGCTTTTGACATGAGGCTCAACTGCATGGCATAAATACCTGTTCAAAACACCTGTCCAAAATGGAACCCATTTACTACTAGGGCAGGGAATTGCCAGTGACATCATGATACGATATGGGGCTGTAGATATATATTTTATTTATTTATTATTATTTTTAATTTTTTTAAGGGGGTAGATCAGCTTTATTATTGCAGATAGATTGTAGCTTCCATCAATGTAATCGTCTGCATCATTTCCAATTCCCCATATATTATTTTTGTAAATACACTGCTCAACAAAAATAAAGGGAACACTTAAACAACACAATGTAACTCCAAGTCAATCACATTTCTGTGAAATCAAACTGTCCACTTAGGAAGCAACACTGATTGACAATACATTTCACATGCTGTTGTGCAAATGGAATAGACAACAGGTGGAAATTATAGGCAATTAGCAAGACACCCCCAATAAAGGAGTGGTTCTGCAGGTGGGGACCACAGACCACTTCTCAGTTCCTACGCTTCCTGGCTGATGTTTTGGTCACTTTTGAATGCTGGCGGTGCTTTCACTCTAGTGGTAGCATGAGACGGAGTCTACAACCCACACAAGTGGCTCAGGTAGTGCAGCTCATCCAGGATGGCACATCAATGCGAGCTGTGGCAAGAAGGTTTGCTGTGTCTGTCAGCGTAGTGTCCAGAGCATGGAGGCGCTACCAGGAGACAGGCCAGTACATCAGGAGACGTGGAGGAGGCCGTAGGAGGGCAACAACCCAGCAGCAGGACCGCTACCTCCGCCTTTGTGCAAGGAGGAGCAGGAGAAGCACTGCCAGAGCCCTGCAAAATGACCTCCAGCAGGCCACAAATGTGCATGTGTCTGCTCAAACGTCAGAGACTCTATGAGGGTGGTATGAGGGCCCGACGTCCACAGGTGGGGGTTGTGCTTACAGCCCAACACCGTGCAGGAAGTTTGGCATTTGCCAGAGAACGCCAAGATTGGCAAATTCACCACTGGCGCCCTGTGCTCTTCACAGATGAAAGCAGGTTCACACTGAGCACGTGACAGACGTGACAGAGTCTGGAGACGCCGTGGAGAACGTTCTGCTGCCTGCAACATTCTCCAGCATGACCGGTTTGGCGGTGGATCAGTCATGGTGTGGGGTGGCATTTCTTTGGGGGGGCCGCACAGCCCTCCATGTGCTCGCCAGAGGTAGCCTGACTGCCATTAGGTACCGAGATGAGATCCTCAGACCCCTTGTGAGACCATATGCTGGTGCGGTTGGCCCTGGGTTCCTCCTAATGCAAGACAATGCTAGACCTCATGTGGCTGGAGTGTGTCAGCAGTTCCTGCAAGACGAAGGCATTGATGCTATGGACTGGCCCGCCCGTTCCCCAGACCTGAATCCAATTGAGCACATCTGGGACATCATGTCTCGCTCCATCCACCAATGCCATGTTGCACCACAGACTGTCCAGCAGTTGGTGGATGCTTTAGTCCAGGTTTGGGAGGAGATCCCTCAGGAGACCATCCGCCACCTCATCAGGAGCATGCCCAGGCGTTGTAGGGAGGTCATACAGGCACGTGGAGGCCACACACACTACTGAGCCTCATTTTGACTTGTTTTAAGGACATTACATCAAAGTTGGATCAGCCTGTAGTGTGGTTTTCCACTTTAATTTTGAGTGTGACTCCAAATCCAGACCTCCATGGGTTGATAAATTGGATTTCCATTGATTATTTTTGTGTGATTTTGTTGTCAGCACATTCAACTATGTAAAGAAAAAAGTATTTAATAAGATTATTTCTTTCATTCAGATCTAGGATGTGTTGTTTAAGTGTTCCCTTCATTTTTTTGAGCAGTATATATACAGTTGATGTCAGAAGTTTACATACACTTAGGTTGGAGTCATTAAAACTTGTTTTTCAACCACTCCACAAATGTCTTGTTAACAAGTCGGTTAGGACCTCTACTTTTTGCCTGACACAAGTTGTTTACAGACAGATTATTTAACTTATAATTCACTGTATCACAATTCCAGTGGGTCAGAAGTTTACGTACACTAAGTTGACTGCCTGTAAACAGCTTGGGAAATTCCAGAAAATTGTCATGGCTTTAGAAGCTTCTGATATGCTAATTGACATCATTCGAGTCAATTGGATGTGTACTTGTGGATGTATTTCAAGGTCTACCTTCAAACTCAGTGTCTCTTTGCTTGACATCATAGGAAAATCAAAAGAAATCAGCCAAGACCTCACAATTTTTTTTCTATACCTCCACAAGTCATCCTTGGGAGCAATTTCCAAACACCTGAAGGTGCCACGTTCATCTGTACAAACAATAGTGTGCAAGTATAAACACCATGGGACCACACAGCTGTCATACCGCTCAGGAAGGAGACGCGTTCTGTCTCCTAGAGATGAATGTACTTTGGTGTGAAAAGTGCAAATCAATCCCAGAACAACAGCAAAGGACCGAGTCCTATATCGACATAACCTAAAAGGCCGCTCAGCAAGGAAGAAGCCACTGCTCCAAAACCGCCATAAAGAAAGCCAGACTACAGTTTGCAACTGCACATGGGGACAAAGATCAAACTTTTTGGAGAAATGTCCTCTGGTCTGATGAAACCAAAATAGAACTGTTTGGCCATAATGACCATCGTTATGTTTGGAGAAAAAAGTGGGAGGCTTGCAAGCCAAAGAACACCATCCCAACCTTGAAGGACATTTTACCCAAGTTAAACAATTTAAAGGCAATGCTGCCAAATACTAATTGAGTGTATGTAAACTTCTGACCCACTGGGAATGGGATGAAATACACCTTAGCCAAATATATTTAAACTCAGTTTATCACATTCCTGGCATTTAATCCTAGTAAAAATTCCCTGTCTTAGGTCAGTTAGGATCATCACTTTATTTTAAGAATGTGAAATGTCAGAATAATAGTAGAGGGAATGATTTATTTCGGCTTTTATTTCTTTCATCACATTCCCAGTGAGTCAGAAGTTTACATACACTCAATTTGTATTTGGTAGCGTTGCCTTTTAAATTGTTTAACTTGGGTCAAACGGTTCGGGTAGCCTTCCACAAGCTTCCCACAATATGTTGGGTGAATTTTGGCCCATTCCTCTTGACAGAGCTGGTGTAACTGAGTCAGGTTTGAAGGCCTCCTTGCTCGCACACACTTTTTCAGTTCTGCCCACACATTTTCTATAGGATTGAGGTCAGGGCTTTGTGATGGCCACTCCAATACCTTGTCTTTGTTGTCTTTAAGCCATTTTGTCAAAACTTTGGAAGTATGCTTGGGGTCATTTGCGACCAAGCTTTAACTTCCCGACTGATGTCTTGAGATGCTGCTTCAATATAATTATCCTTCCTCATGAAGCCACATAATTATCCTTCCTCGTGAAGCCATCTATTTTCTGAAGTGCACCAGACAGTCAATAATACAGTAGAAAAAGTATGTATACAGTGTGCAAATGAGGTAAGATAAGGGAGGTAAGGCAATAAATAGGCCATGGTGGCGAAGTAATTACAATATAGCAATTAAACACTGGAGTGATAGATGTGCAGAAGATGAATGTGCAAGTAGAGATACTGGGGGGGATGAGGTAGTTGGTTGGGCTATTTACAGATGGGCTATGTACAGGTGCAGTGATCTGTGAGCTGCTCTGACAGCTGGTGCTTAAAGTTAGTGAGGGAGATATGAGTCTCCAGCTTCAGTGATTTTTGCAATTCGTTCCAGTCATTGGCAGCAGAGAACTGGAAGGAAAGGTGGCCAAAGGAGGAATTTGCTTTGGGGGTGACCAGTTAAATATACCTGCTGCAGCGCGTGCTATGGGTGAGTGCTGCTATGGTGACCAGTGAGCTGAGATAAGGCAGGGCTTTACCTAGCAAAGACTTGTAGATGACCTGGAGCCAGTGGGTTTGGCAACGAGTATGAAGCGAGGGCCAGCCAACGAGAGTGTACAGGTCACAGTGGTGGGTAGTATATGGGGCTTTGGTGACAAAACGGATAGAACTGTGATAGACTGCATCCAGTTTGTTGAGTAGAGTGTTGGAGGCTACTTTGTAAATGACATCGCCGAAATCGAGGATCAGTAGGATGGTCAGTTTTACGAGGGTATGTTTGGCAGCATGAGTGAAGGATGTTTGTTGCGAAATAGGAAGCCGATTTCTAGATTTAATTTTGGATTGGAGATGCTTAATGTGAGTCTGGAAGGAGAGTTTACAGTCTAACCAGACACCTAGGTAGTTGTAGTTGTCCACATATTCTAAGTCAGAACCGTCCATAGTAGTGATGCTGGACGGGCGGACAGGTGCGGGCAGCGATCGGTTGAAGAGCATGCATTTAGTTTTACTTGCATTTAAGAGCAGTTGGAGGCCACGGAAGGAGAGTGGTATGGCATTGAAGCTCGTCTAGAGGTTAGTTAACAGTCTCCAAAGAAGGCCCAGAAGTATACAGAATGGTGTCGTCTGCATAGAGGTGGATCAGAGAATCACAAGCAGTAAAGCATCCCCACAACATGATGCTGCCACCCCCGAGCTTCACGGTTGGGATGGTGTTCTTCGGCTTGCAAGCCTCCCCTTTTTCCTCTAAACATAATGATGGTCATTATGGCCAAACAGTTCTCTTTTTGTTTCATCAGACCAGAAGACAATTCTCCAAAAAGTACGATCTTTGTCCCCATGTGCAGTTGCAAACCGTAGTCTGGCTTTTTTATGGTGGTTTTGGAGCAGTGGCTTCTTCCTTGCTGAGCGGCCTTTCAGGTTATGTTGATATTGAACTAGTTTTACTGTGGCTATAGATACTTTTGTACCTTCTTCCAACTATTTAGTCCTTGTTGAGATTGTAGGAGTGTTACTTAAGCCCCCTCGCCTGCCTGCCTGCAGCCCCACGGCCCGCTCCGGTCCTGTTCCCTCTTTTAGCTTCAGACGAGAAGAACAGAGTGCCGTTTCCTCCTACATTTCCTCCCTACATGTTCTGACTCTCTGCTACACATACACACACTGTACGGTACAGAGGCTCTCTATAACAAATCAGGCAGCGCTGTACTGTTAGTGCACTGCTTAGTTTTACCTCCAGTACTGTACATTCTTTGAAATCAGTATTGAAGTTGCCCTGGGCTATTGGGTGTAACAGAAATCCGAGATAAAGCAAGCGGGGGGGGGGGGCGGGACGGGACGGGACAACAAAAGAAAGGAAGTGTTAACCGTCCCGGCCCTGAATATTTCCATGGTAGTGTCATAATGTCCAAAATAGAAAGAAGAGGGTCAATGTGGATTACATAGTTTCTCTCGCTCATCCCTCTCTCTCATCCCTCTCTCTTGCTGGCTTTCTCTCCCAGAGAAGTGCTCATTTGGCAGCAGAGCAGTCATCATAAATAAGACCATAGATCGAAGGATGAGTAGGTAGCTCGGGCTGAAGAGGTGAGAAGAGGAGAGACTCAGACTAGCGCGCGTGCGCGCACAGAGAAACACAGATGCAAACACACGCACAGCCTCAGCCCGGTGGGCGGTAATCCTATTAAGACCCAGCGGTTAGTGACGTCAAGCTCATTTAGCTGCTAACTGAAGGTTAAGAGTCCTCTCCATCCTCCTCTGAGAGATGAGGGAGAAAGAGAAGGCGAGATGGAGAGGGATGGAGTTAAGAAGGCAGAGAGAGTAGGAATGAGAGGGGGATAGAAAGAGAACAACAGAGAGAAAGGAGAGGGGACGAACCCACTGCATTCCTGCCTGAGATCATTTGTTTTTCTTAGCGTGAGTAGTGGAGGCGCTCCTTCACTCCTTCCCTGTGGCCTGCCCTGCTTCAATAGAACCGCTTTGTTCCCCCAACATAACGTTTCAGCTGGAGCTTTCTCTTCACTCAAATGGGGGTTTTCTTCCCTCTGTACTCTCGGTACATGGTACACACAGTACACTCAGTATCACTGTCCCGGGCTGCGTGTTGTTGTGTATGGTCTGATGTGTCAGGGGCAAATGTGCAAAGTCAGACGTGACAAGAGAACACTCTCCTCTCTGTCATCCGACAGTCTCAAGTGAGGACTCTCTGTAATGGTTCTGAGTACCAGGGATTGTACATACATTTTCTTCCCCTTTCTCTCTCTGTCTCCATCTTTATTCTTCTTTCTCTCCCCTTCCCCCGCTCTTGTCCTCCCTCTCCCAGACTGCGAGCACCTGATCCGGAGGATGCTGGTGCTGGACCCGTCCAAGCGTCTGTCGGTAGCCCAGATCAAGGAGCACAAGTGGATGGCACTGGACGTGCCGGTGCAGAGGCCCATGCTGTACCAGCAGGAGAGCGACCTGGGCGTGGGCGAGTACAGCGAGCAGGTTCTGCGGCTCATGCACAGCCTGGGCATCGACCAACACAAGACAATCGAGGTGAAAGATGACCGAGAGAGATGGCGCCTTGTTTCTTATATAGGGCCCTGGTCAAAAGCAGTGCACTGTAAAGGGAATTGGGGTGCCATTTAGGACGCAGACAATATCTACGCTAGCAGAGCCGGCTTTAGCCATTTGGTGGCCCTAAGCAAGATTTGGTTGGACGGCACCCACCTCGTGGCAAACACTGTTTTGAGACCCAGACTGAGTTCCTTTTTTGCTCGCTTATGTCTGGAACCGGCCCTTTACACTAGCATACCAAAGAGAATGAAGAAATGTGTTATTTTATTTCTTTTTTATTTTACTTCACCTTTATTTAACCAGGTAGGCTAGTTGAGAACAAGTTCTCATTTACAAGTGCGACCTGGCCAAGATAAAGCAAAGCAGTGCGACACAAACAACATCACAGCGTTACACATGGAGTAAACAAGTGTACAGTCAATAACACAATGGAGAAAAGGAAAGTCTATATACAGTGTGTGCAAATGGCGTGAGGAGGTAAGGCAATAAATAGCCCATAGTAGCGAAGTAATTACAATTTAGCAAATTAACACTGGAGTGATAGATGAGCAGATGATGATGTGCAAGTAGAAATACTGGTGTTGTGCATGGATTGAAAGTAGTGTGCCAGAGTAGATATTGGCTGTATCTCTAAAGACACCCTATTATGAGTATTGATGTTAGCAAGGCTGTGGTCCTCTAGCTCAACTGGTAGAACATGGCTCTTGCAATGCCGGGATAGTGGGATTCGAACTAGCGACCTTTCGCTTACTGGCCCAACGGCTAGGCTACCTGCTGACCCTACGTGTAGTGGCTGTTTCAAGAAAACCAAACCATATATTACATTCAGGGTGAGGAACAATCTAACATCAAGTTATAAAATACTGAATTATCCCTTTAAAGATGCACTATGCAGAAATGGCTCAGCCACTTCCTCATTGCTAAAATTCTAATTGTTAGCCTTATTTCAGTTTGTGACAAAACAAGCAAGTGTCGTGTCATTGTACCATCTAAACCAGTGGTTCCCAACCTTTTTTGGTTACTGTACCACCAACTGAATTTTGCTCTGTCCAGTGTACCGCTGAAGTACCCCCCTCGTGCATTTTACCAGCAGGCCTTTGATCTCCTGAGTCTTCTCAAGTACCCCCTGTGGATAGGCCAAGTACCCCTGGTTGGGAACCACTGATCTAAACCGCTGTGAAATATATTTTTTACCGAAAATATTGTATTTTCAGCTGTTTTGAAGCAGGTTTACAAAACTGAAAGTAAAAGACTTAAAACTAAACTTAAGTACGGGAAGCATAGAAGTGGTGCACGTAGAATAAATCTAACGCTTCTTAGACTTGCTTTCAATGAGAATGACAGATCTATAACTCAGATTTCTATGTGAATTTGGTTGGTCGGGTCTCCCAAAAAGTTACATTGCAGCTTTAACATGGTTTGTCCCTCCCTGTGTCCAGTCGCTCCAGAACAAGAGTTACAACCACTTTGCTGCTATCTACTACCTGCTGGTGGAGCGTCTCAAGTCCCACCGCTGCAGTTTCCCTGTGGAGCAGCGGCTTGACGTACACCAGCGCCGGCCCAGCACCATCGCCGAGCAGACTGTCGTCAAGGTAACCCCCGCTTGTCTTTATCCCCGGTCGCCGGTTTTCAGCGCCACAAAGCAGATTTGTCTGTGTGGTGCATTAGTATGGTTGTCTGTGGTCCTAAGGATCAAAGACATTTCCATTCACACACCTGGCTTTTCAAAGAACATGTATTCATTCATTCATTCATTAATGAAGCGTCTTTTCTCTTCCTTTCGCTGCCATCTTTTTTTCCCCCCTCTATCCATTCAACTTCATTTCTTTCTTTTTTTCTCTTTCTGTTACCTTTCACCCTCTTCCTCTTTGATTCGCTCTCTATCCATTCCTTTTACCCTCTTCCTCTCTTTCTTTGATTCTCTATCCATTCCTTTTACCCTCTTCCTCTCTTTCTTTGATTCTCTATACATTCCTTTCACCCTCTTCCTCTCTTTCTTTGATTCTCTCTCCAACTTTTATCCTCATCTCTTTCTCCTGATCTTCCTCCCTCATTCTCTCTCGCTCTCTCTGTACCCCTCCATCTATCTCCCCTACAGCCGAGCGAGCCGAGCGGTGGCTCCCCCCAGGTGGGTCTCTTGCCCCAGGGGGTGCGGGGTCTCCTACGCTCCCCGGCCCTGCCTCAAGCCTCGGCCGATGCCTTCAACTTCCCGCAGTCGCCTCTTCTGCCTGAGCACAGCTTCATGGTCGAGGACGTGGCCACTCCTAAAGTAAGTCACAACACCAAACAACATGTCATCTAAGGTTACGAGCTATTCTGAACTGAAGCACCCAGGCCTGTGGACACCCACTATGTGGAGGGTTATCTAGTTATCCAGCTGGATAACACTGTTGACTTAGTGGAATTAAGGAAAAAACAAATGACAAAAATTGATGTTCCTATTGGACAAACTCAGGGAGAACCTCCCCTGTTTGAAAACGTTTCAAAAGGTTTTCTCCAACTGAACACGACCCCGTTGAGCACTTATTGCAACTGGACAGTGGTGATGCTACAGAGGACTGATCCTCCCCCCAGGCCACCCCAACCCCGACTGGCCACTGCAGTTGAGTTATCCAAGAGGGGACTCTTGTCTGTATTTAATTTAGTTTAGCCCACTCGTGCTGCCTTCTCCTTTCTCCCTCCTTTCCTCCCCAGGGGGCTCTTTGTTCAAGGCTGTCCCCAACTCCCCACAGCCAGGCAGCGAGAGAACAGAGCGTTGCCAGTTTGGCACTCAATAGAACAACAACACAAAATCAGCTGAGGAGTGACACAGTCCGGCCCCAGTCCCCTCTTACCCCCTTTTATACATTGTGTCAGAACTTCTAGTTAGTTCCGCCTGAGGTTGCATCCTAAATGGCACCCGACTCCCTATTTAGTAGTGCACTACTTTTGACCTGGGCCCTGGTCAGAAGTGGTGCACTATAAAGGGAATATGGTACCATATGGGATGCTGCCTGAGTGATGGATGGTGGTAACTGCGTCACAGTTATGTTATGAAAGAGCTCTGACTCACATTTCGCTGAGGTCGGGGCTCCACAGTAGAGTACATAAGCTGGGACCGTGACGGTGTGTTAAATCCCCTGTCCTATTCTGACCCCTCCTGACCTGGACCTGCTGCTAATGCTACTTGTCTGGCCCCCATTCTCTCTTCTGCATCCCAAATGGCACTCTATTCCCTATATAGTGCACTACATTTGATCAGGTCCCATAGATTTCCTATATAGTGCACTACTTTTGACCAGGACCCTATGGGGAAACCCTATGGGCCATGGTCATAAGTAGTGCACTGTACAGGGAACAGGGTGCTATTTGGGACACACTCTGTCTGTGCACCCTGCCCTAGCCACAGCCTGGTTATCAGAGGGGGAATGGAGGGATGTGTCTTGCCCTGTGAGCAGGTCCCCAGAGCCCTTAAGGCTTAGGCACTGGGCTGGCTGGGTCTAACAGTAACCGCACGGCCAGCTGCCTCTCGCTAGTTTATGTAAGCCACTACACTCAGCCCCATCCTTCCTTTCTATCTGTCTGTCTCTGTCTGTCTGTCACTGGCTGGGGCCACACATCTGATATGACAGCTGCCAGTTCTCTACAGCTCGGGCACAATCAGAGACCTCTCTCTCTCACACACACACACACACACACACTAGGAGCACACGCACACTTCGTGTTGGACCATGTGACATCTGCTGTACTCTTGTCCCTGCACGTCTGGATCCAGACTCTCTCCCTTACTCCCCTCCTCTGCTAAGTGTCTGTCTTCATCTGTGCCAGACTGTGACCTTTTCTTCCAGCCTGGCCAGGCTTTAGCGTTCGACTTCGCTCCTGACGTCAGCGCTCTACGTTGAGCAATCTACCATTCCCCTGCTTTCTGCTGTGTGTTGAACAGCTGCCTTATACGCACAGAACCTACACGAGTTTTATTTTGACCACTTCATTATTTATCACTTTTACAACCCATTTTTTTCTTAACTGACGAACTATACTTAAAAAAAAAAATATTAATCTTGCGAGAGATTAAATCAAAATAACGCTCAAGTGTTATCTTGGTGAGGGAACACGGCGTGGCCCCTCAAGAACAAGGAACTAGCATGATCTCAGCAGCAGGAGCACCAGCAGAACACATGACCAGGATGCTGCCTGTTGAGCCCGTTCCCTCTGCCCTCCCTCACTCTTGATGAGCCCCGCTGGCTCTAGACACTGTAGGGACTAGGAATGAATCCCAAATGGCACCCTGTTACCTATTTTAGTGCACTACTTTTGGTCAAACTAGTGCACTAAAAAGGTGCCTTTTTTCAGTTTTTTTTTCGCCTTCGTTTAACTAGGCAAGTCAGTTAAGAACAAATTCTTATTTTCAATGACGGCCTAGGAACAGTGGGTTAACTGCCTTGTTCAGGGGCAGAACGACAGATTTTTACTTTGTCAGCTCGGGGATTCGATCTTGCAACCTTTCGGTTACTAGTCCAACGCTCTAACCACTGGGCTACCTGCCGCCCCTTTTGGATGCACAATAGGCACGAGTGCAGTAATAGGCTGGTGTGGCCTGGGTTCGTGCAGCCAGCCCCTCTCCGTCCCCAGTGTGTTGAGTAACAGGCAGCATTCCTGGCCCAGCACGCTTCAGGGGACTGGGTTCAGGAATTGTACAAAGCGGCTCTGACTGGAGGAGCCCAGGGTTCTGGTTACCCCAGCAACTCATCCAGATGATCCGTGTCAGCGAGGGGTGTGTCAGAGAGGCAGACGGAGTGTGTGCGAGTGCGTGAGAGATTTGTGTCAGAGGGAGACATTTGTGTGCGAGAGAGACACTGTGAGCGAGAGGCGTGTGTGATGAGCGAGCCTGATTGTGTCTGTGTCTGTGGGAGAGTCTCTCGCTGCATTCGGCCAAAGCACACTTCCTGTGCATGCATACCAGACTTCCTCCCCTCTCACAATGTCTGAGCAACGGGGGGGATAGAAAGAGAGAGAGAGAGATGGCAGACACATTTTGTTTACTCATCCAGCCCCCACACCTTGCAGTATTGTAGGTGCAGAGCTGTCCACTCCAATAACACAAGTGGAGAGGACCCTCTGGATGTGTACATTAGGGGAAAGCTGCCTGGTCATGAATTAACCGATAGAGGAGCCATTTCCCTCTTAGGGTGTGTGTGAGAGACAGAGAAGGAGGTCCCATTCACGTCCATAGAATCTCATGCTGCCCCGTAGGAATGAAGATAAATGGGGAGAGCAAAGTGTAATGGAGGTGTTTAGGTGAGACCCTCTCTCATTGGGGTAACCTTGCCTGGCTGCTGGAAACTCGCGTGAGCTCCCCAGAGCGAATGCCCTGAGAGTCTGTGTTGGTAACCCAGTTTGAACTCTATTGCGAGTTCCCAAGGACTATGGATGAAAATGAGCTCTTTTGCGAACACCTGGCACTTGAGCATTGATATGGAAAGGGAATGAATGACTAATGTCCACTGTCCCAACTGTGCAACTCTCGCTTCAAGAGAGCGAGAGTTGCACCCCTTCTGAAAAAACCTACACTCGATCCCTCCGATGTCAACAACTACAGACCAGTATCCCTTCTTTCTTTTCTCTCCAAAACTCTTGAACGTGCCGTCCTTGGCCAGCTCTCCTGCTATCTCTCTCAGAACGACCTTCTTGATCCTAATCAGTCAGGTTTCAAGACTGGGCATTCAACTGAGACTGCTCTTCTCTGTGTCACGGAGGCTCTCCGCACTGCTAAAGCTAACTCTCTCTCCTCTGCTCTCATCCTTCTAGACCTATCTGCTGCCTTTGATACTGTGAACCATCAGATCCTCCTCTCCACCCTCTCCGAGCTGGGCATCTCCGGCGCGGCCCACGCTTGGATTGCGTCCTACCTGACAGGTCGCTCCTACCAGGTGGCGTGGCGAGAATCTGTCTCCGCACCACGTGCTCTCACCACTGGTGTCCCCCAGGGCTCTGTTCTAGGCCCTCTCCTATTCTCGCTATACACCAAGTCACTTGGCTCTGTCATATCCTCACACGGTCTCTCCTATCATTGCTATGCAGACGACACACAATTAATCTTCTCCTTTCCCCCTTCCGACAACCAGGTGGCGAATCGCATCTCTGCATGTCTGGCAGACATATCAGTGTGGATGACGGATCACCACCTCAAGCTGAACCTCGGCAAGACGGAGCTGCTCTTCCTCCCGGGGAAGGACTGCCCGTTCCATGATCTCGCCATCACAGTTGACAACTCCCTTGTGTCCTCCTCCCAGAGTGCTAAGAACCTTGGCGTGATCCTGGACAACACCCTGTCGTTCTCCACTAACATCAAGGCGGTGACCCGATCCTGTAGGTTCATGCTCTACAACATTCGCAGAGTACGACCCTGCCTCACACAGGAAGCGGCGCAGGTCCTAATCCAGGCACTTGTCATCTCCCGTCTGGATTACTGCAACTCGCTGTTGGCTGGGCTCCCTGCCTGTGCCATCAAACCCCTACAACTCATCCAGAACGCCGCAGCCCGTCTGGTGTTCAACCTTCCCAAGTTCTCTCACGTCACCCCGCTCCTCCGCTCTCTCCACTGGCTTCCAGTTGAAGCTCGCATCCGCTACAAGACCATGGTGCTTGCCTACGGAGCTGTGAGGGGAACGGCACCTCCGTACCTTCAGGCTCTGATCAGGCCCTACACCCAAACAAGGGCACTGCGTTCATCCACCTCTGGCCTGCTCGCCTCCCTACCTCTGAGGAAGCACAGTTCCCGCTCAGCCCAGTCAAAACTGTTCGCCGCTCTGGCACCCCAATGGTGGAACAAGCTCCCTCACGATGCCAGGACAGCGGAGTCAATCACCACCTTCCAGAGACACCTGAAACCCCACCTCTTTAAGGAATACCTGGGATAGGATAAAGTAATCCTTCTAACCCCCCCCCCCCCCCCCCCCCCTTTAAAAGATTTAGATGCACTATTGTAAAGTGGTTGTTCTACTGGATATTATAGGTGAATGCACCAATTTGTAAGTCGCTCTGGATAAGAGCGTCTGCTAAATGACTTAAATGTAAATGTAAATGTCCCTGTGAAATACATTTCATAAATGGATTGCTCCAGCAAACAACTCACCGTGCCTCTCCCTGTCTTTGCCTTTAGGTGAATGGCTGCATGCTGGACCCCCTGCCCCCCACAGTGCTGCGCAAGTCCAGCGCGTCGTCACCCAGTAACATGATGGAGACGTCCATCGACGAGGGCATAGAGACGGAGGAGCCCGACGCCGAGGACGACCCCGCCCACCTCTTCTCCGCCTTCCAGACGGCCCGCTTCGGCCAGCGCCGACACACCCTGTCCGAGGTCACGAACCAGCTGGGCCCCGTCATCAACCAAGGTCAGAACTGAACCAAGGTTCAGGGACATTAGAGAATCATAAAGGTCATTGGCTAGATAGGGGGACATACGATGGGTTGTTGATCTGCTAAGCCAGCAAGTATTGCGTATGTGAATGGTGAAAATGTGCGCATCCAGTGCAAATTGTTATTTTAAAGGCACATTTATTCATAGGTGGATGGATGAGTGGATGGATGGATGAGTGGATGGACTGGTTTTATTTATTTATTGTATCTAGCTGAGGCCAGAGGGGTACACTACAAAGCAGGATCAACGAGTTAGCCAGCTAACTTTTATAAAAAACTGACTTAACTATTGATTTTCTGGTTAATTTAAGAAAGCTAAACTTAGTGTGTTTTGGTTGTTGAGGCAATTAGACCATGCCCATTTCATGCTTATCTTCTTAAAAAAGAAATAGTTATTTCAGAATATTCTGGGAAGTTAACTGGCTAAGTCATTGGTCTTGCTTTGTAGCATACCCCTCAGGAATCTTTCCAGCGACCTTACCCGGGAAACGGGGCTGTGACGATTATGGAATTTGGGGTAACGATTAATTGTCATGCAAATGTGAACTGTTATATTCATAATTATAAAAAAAAAAAAGCTTGTAATGCATCTTAATACATATTTGAAAATGTAGCTATCACATACCTAATGAATACAAGACGGCTTCAGTGACACCCTTGTCTCTAACTATTGGTTTTGACAGCTTTGAGCTTTTGGAAATGAAGGGTCTCCACCCAACCATGTCGTTCTGCTCGTAAAATGATGGCTAACTTTACCCACTTCATGTAAAAAAAATGTTTTAAATCCTATTGGGTAAACTATATCTACTTGAATGTAAAGTTGAATCCCCTCTTATCATAACATGAATGTATGAAAAAACGATTATGACAACAACAAACGGTTATTGTCCATAGTGTCGGTTACACGTTTATATGGTAATTGTGCCAGGCCTACCTGGAAAAACCTGTGACCCTAATTAGAGCAATATCCAATACACCAGTAGTACTGTCAATGAACCCTTGCTTTCCTGTATTGCTGTGAACCAACAGGTAAACTGTTCACCATGGGCCACAACCCGTCCCTGGGCAGCGTGGACTCTGACATGGGCTACGACATGGGCTCCTTGCACAGTGACCTGGGTCTGCTGGAGGACGCCCCCTCTCTCAGCGAGGTGGTCCTGGCCAACACCCACAGTTCGGGGCCCCACATGACCCAGGGCCCCTTCATGAGCCAGCGGCCCCCTAACCCCACCATGCAGGGCCTGAGCTCCCAAAAGAGGGAGGCCCACAACCGCTCGCCCATCAGCTTCAGGGAGGGCCGCCGCGCTTCCGACACCTCCCTCACACAAGGTGAGATCCACTGGTTGTCTCTCGATCTTTACTCATCTCCGTCTCGAGCTTCCCGTTTCTTTCACCCCGTCTTTCCCTCTACATTTCTCCATCTTTCTCTCTGTCGTCAGCCTCCGTCGCATAAGACACCCGGTGTGACTTTGCTCCAAAGTAGAGCACTATATACACCAGGGAATAGGGTGTCGTTTGCTAAATGAAAAATACAATTGACTTCAGGTCTCCACCTGAGCATCTTCTCCTCCCTCAACCCCTGAACATTAGGGCCCTGAGAGACGCCATCATCAAGGTCTCGGTCTCTAATCATTGCACAGACGACACGACACCCCTGTGAACCGCAGCTCATTCACACCCCTGCACGCACACACGTTCAAGCTGAAATTGGCTCTCATTCTCTTTATTTTCTTCTCTTTCACCACCCACTCTGTCTTTCGCTCTCTCTCTTTCTCTCTCTGATGATTCATTTTGTGAATCAGACTGCGCTTTGAAGGTTTGGCCCACATAGCTCTGTTTAATGTTTAATCCCGTAGCAGCAGCAGAAGCATCCTGTAAAGTAACTTAATTAATAGCGCTTAAAATGTATATACAGGAGGTGTGTGTGTGTGTGTGTGTGTGTGTGTGTGTGTGTGTGTGTGTGTGTGTGTGTGTTTGTGTGAGTGTGTGTGTGTGTGTGTGTGTGTGTGTCCCAGCTGCCTCTTCAGTCTGCGCACACACACAGCAGGAGCTAAGAGTCACCAGAGCCCCCACTTCTTTCTAATGGCTGTTTGAAGCTGCTGGGTTCTGCGTGCCGCTGCAAGGAGGAGATGTGGAGAAGCTTCTCCAATCTTTATATAGCCTTATTATTAGGATGAGTCAGGTCCCATGGTTCACGCCATCATGAACAGTCACCCAGCCTTTTAGGAGCTGGAGATGGATTTTTATTACAATCACCATTACACACACAATGTTACCACCCACACACACACTCATGACGTACATACTCTCTCCCTGCAGGCGGTGAAGGTAGGCTAGAAGTGATGGCTATTTCAGTCGGAGATGCAAGGGAACCGGGTTATAACAATTAGTTTGGATGCTATAATCCCCTGACTCCCAACTCTATGTTGTCAGGTCTGGTTGCGTTCCGGCAGCATCTCCAGAACCTGGCGCGGACCAAAGGCATCCTGGAGCTGAACAAACAGATGTATGAGCAGATGGGCTCCGGGGAGGACCCATCCTCCATGAGGACCCTGGGGCCCCATGCAAACCTGCAGAACCTGCTGGACCCCAAGTTGCAGGTCAGTACTGGCTCCACAGTGACAGAGAGTGAGACCCCACCCAGCAGCACCACTCCTGACCTCACCAGTGATTAGTTAGCCAGCCAGCCGGTGAATCACAGACCAGGCTGGTTATATAATGATCCGTCCGGACGAAGAGGCAGCCAATTGTCTCCTTGTTGACTGTCAGTCAGCCCCTGGAGCTGCACAGAGTGAATACAGCCATTGTTGAGGCAATACTGCTCCCCATAGCAATGACTGGTGCCCACTGGGCCTTCACTTGCTCAAGGACAGAAAAATAGGGAGCGAGAGAGAGTGTATAGGAAGCGAGAGACGGTATGGAGGGAGCGAGCGAGCGAGGGTGTGGAGGGAGCGAGGGAGCGAGCGAGCGAGGGTGTGGAGGGAGCGAGCGAGCGAGGGTGTGGAGGGAGCGAGCGAGGGAGGGAGCGAGCGAGCGAGCGAGGGAGGGAGCGAGGGAGGGAGCGAGCGAGCGAGCGTGGGGAGGGAGCGAGCGAGCGAGCGTGTGGAGGGAGCGAGCGAGCGAGAGTGTGGAGGGAGCGAGCGAGCGAGAGTGTGGAGGGAGCGAGCGAGCGAGAGTGTGGAGGGAGCGAGCGAGCGAGCGAGAGTGTGGAGGGAGCGAGCGAGCGAGCGAGAGTGTGGAGGGAGCGAGCGAGCGAGCGAGAGTGTGGAGGGAGCGAGCGAGCGAGCGAGAGTGTGGAGGGAGGGAGGGAGCGAGCGAGAGTGTGGAGGGAGGGAGGGAGCGAGCGAGAGTGTGGAGGGAGCGAGCGAGCGAGCGAGAGTGTGGAGGGAGCGAGCGAGCGAGCGTGTGGAGGGAGCGAGCGAGCGAGAGTGTGGAGGGAGCGAGCGAGCGAGAGTGTGGAGGGAGCGAGCGAGCGAGAGTGTGGAGGGAGCGAGCGAGCGAGAGTGTGGGAGGGAGCGAGCGAGCGAGAGTGTGGAGGGAGCGAGCGAGCGAGCGAGAGTGTGGAGGGAGCGAGCGAGCGAGCGAGAGTGTGGAGGGGAGCGAGCGAGCGAGCGAGAGTGTGGAGGGAGCGAGGCGAGCGAGCGAGAGTGTGGAGGGAGGGAGGGAGCGAGCGAGAGTGTGGAGGGAGGGAGGGAGCGAGCGAGAGTGTGGAGGGAGCGAGCGAGCGAGCGAGAGTGTGGAGGGAGCGAGCGAGCGAGCGAGAGTGTGGAGGGAGCGAGCGAGCGAGCGAGAGTGTGGAGGGAGCGAGCGAGCGAGCGAGAGTGTGGAGGGAGCGAGCGAGCGAGCGAGAGTGTGGAGGGAGGGAGGGAGCGAGCGAGCGAGAGTGTGGAGGGAGCGAGCGAGGGAGGGAGGGAGCGAGAGTGTGGAGGGAGGGAGCGAGCGAGAGTGTGGAGGGAGGGAGCGAGAGTGTGGAGGGAGGGAGCGAGCGAGCGAGTGGAGGGAGGGAGCGAGAGTGTGGAGGGAGGGAGCGAGCGAGCGAGAGTGTGGAGGGAGGGAGCGAGAGTGTGGAGGGAGGGAGCGAGCGAGCGAGAGTGTGGAGGGAGGGAGCGAGAGTGTGGAGGGAGGGAGGGAGCGAGCGAGCGAGAGTGTGGAGGGAGGGAGCGAGAGTGTGGAGGGAGGGAGGGAGCGAGCGAGCGAGAGTGTGGAGGGAGGGAGCGAGAGTGTGGAGGGAGGGAGGGAGCGAGCGAGAGAGGGTGTGGAGGGAGGGAGAGAGTGTGGAGGGAGGGAGCGAGCGAGCGAGAGTGTGGAGGGAGGGAGCGAGCGAGAGAGGGTGTGGAGGGAGGGAGAGAGTGTGGAGGGAGGGAGCGAGCGAGCGAGAGTGTGGAGGGAGGGAGCGAGCGAGCGAGGGTGTGGAGGGAGGGAGGGAGGGAGGGAGCGAGCGAGCGGAGGGAGGGAGGGGCGAGCGAGCGGAGGGAGGGTGTGGAGGGAGGGAGGGGGGAGCGAGCGAGCGAGCGTGTGGAGGGAGGGTGTGGAGGGAGGGAGCGAGCGAGCGAGCGTGTGGAGGGAGGGAGGGAGGGAGCGAGCGAGCGTGTGGAGGAGGGAGCGAGCGTGTGGAGGGAGGGAGCGAGCGAGCGTGTGGAGGGAGGGAGCGAGCGAGCGTGTGGAGGGAGGGAGCGAGCGAGCGAGCGTGTGGAGGGAGCGAGCGAGGGTAGGGAGGGAGGGAGGAGGGAGGGAGCGAGCGAGCGTGTGGAGGGGGGAGGGAGCGAGAGTGTGGAGGGAGGGAGGGAGCGAGCGAGCGAGAGTGTGGAGGGAGGAGGGAGGGAGCGAGCGAGCGAGCGTGTGGAGGGAGCGAGCGAGCGAGCGAGCGAGCGAGCGAGAGTGTGGAGGAGCGAGCGAGCGAGCGAGAGTGTGGAGGGAGCGAGCGAGCGAGCGAGAGTGTGGAGGGAGGGAGCGAGCGAGCGAGCGAGAGTGTGGAGGGAGGGAGCGAGCGAGCGAGCGAGCGAGCGAGCGAGCGAGAGTGTGGAGGGAGGGAGCGAGCGAGCGAGCGAGCGAGAGTGTGGAGGGAGGGAGCGAGCGAGCGAGCGAGTGTGGAGGGGGAGCGAGCGAGCGAGCGAGCGAGTGTGGAGGGAGGGAGCGAGCGAGCGAGCGAGCGAGAGTGTGGAGGGAGGGAGCGAGCGAGCGAGCGAGCGAGAGTGTGGAGGGAGGGAGCGAGCGAGCGAGCGAGAGTGTGGAGGGAGGGAGCGAGCGAGCGAGCGAGCGAGAGTGTGGAGGGAGGGAGCGAGCGAGCGAGCGAGCGAGTGTGGAGGGAGGGAGCGAGCGAGCGAGCGAGAGTGTGGAGGGAGCGAGCGAGCGGAGGGAGCGAGGGAGCGAGCGAGCGGAGGGAGCGAGCGAGCGAGCGAGCGAGAGTGTGGAGGGAGCGAGCGAGCGAGCGAGCGAGAGTGTGGAGGGAGCGAGCGAGCGAGCGTGTGGAGGGAGCGAGCGAGCGAGCGTGTGGAGGGAGCGAGCGAGCGAGAGTGTGGAGGGAGCGAGCGAGCGAGCGAGAGTGTGGAGGAGCGAGCGAGCGAGAGTGTGGAGGGAGCGAGCGAGAGTGTGGGGAGCAGCGAGCGAGAGTGTGGAGGAGCGAGCGAGCGAGAGTAG